>NW_027458277.1:0-55979 GCF_050624435.1 Tenrec ecaudatus | reverse complement strand
CTTTAAGGTTTGAGAGCTGCCAGTTGCCAGTCCTCTTCTGTAGAGAGAGCTGGGCTACATATATCCAGGCAGCAAACAGCAAGGCCTGTCCCGAACTGTCATCAACTGTCAGTCCCCCGCTCCAGAGATGAACATTCCAATCGTGTGGGCTTAAAGGGACCTCAACTTACAGCGACACAGTCCACAGGCTAGGCATCCCACAGGTAGTGTACCCCTTTAAACTGAGGCACAGAACAACCAAAGTGAGGGTCACCGAGCCATTTATCCCTCTGCCCTTCAGTTAATCCTACTTGTGTTTATCAGCCAGGCTGCCACAATCAACTATAGCAGACTTGTCGATGCAATGGACTTGATGATGCAATTTGTCGATGCAATGGACTGATACAGTGGATGTAGCAATATGGACTTGCTATGTGATGGACTTGTCGATGCAATGAACTTGTCGATGCGATGGACTTGTCAATGCGATGGACTTGTCAATGAGAGGACTGACACAGTGGTTGCAGCAATATGGACTTGTCGATGCGATGCACTTGTCGATGCGATGCACTTCTCGATGCGATGGACTGACATTGGTTGCAGCAATACGGCTCAAACATAAGGACAAATGTGAGAACGGCACAGGCCTGAGCAGTGTTTTGTTCTGTTGAGCGTAGGGTTGCTATGAAGCAGAACCGAATTGAAGGCACTTAAGAACAATAACATACAGACATTCAGATAAATATCTTTAGGTTTTTTCTCGCTCTAGAGCAGTGATTCTCAACCTGTGGGTCGTGACCCCTTTGGGAATTGAACGACCCTTTCACAGGGTCATCCGATTCATAACAGTAGCAAAATTACAGTAATGAAATAGCAATAAAATAATGTTATGGGTGGTGGGTCACCACAACATGAGGAACTGTCTGAAAGAGTCGCAGCATTAGAAAGTTGTGAACCACTGGTATAGGACATGTATCGGGACCACATCATCTGACTTCTAATTCTTTGGATGTGAACCAGAGGCCTATTGTATTGCTTGTTGCTCTTAAGACTCATCTGCTTCCAATAGATGTCAGCAGTCTGTTTGACCTGCCAATCTTAGGTTCATCAACCCTGTAGCTTCATGAGTAAAGAGAAGCCGCCATACTGACTTTTCACCCATGACTTGGGAATTCCAAGCCTCTCAACTATGTACCTAAGGTACACCTGACCCAAGCCCTGGTAATTTTAATTACCTCATATGCACTGTTGGGCAGTGAATAAGAAGATTAAGGAAGACTTGATGCATTTGAACTATGATGCTGGCTCAGAATACTGAATGTACCATGAACTGCCAAAAGAACCAACAAATCTGTCTTGGAAAAAGTACAGCCAGCAGGCTCCTCAGAGGCAAGGATGGTGAGATTTCTCTCACATAATTTGGACATGTTTTCAGGAGAGACAAGTCCTTGGAGAAGGACATCATGCTTGGTGTAAAGTAGCAAGGCAGAAAGAAAGAGGAAGACCTTCAGCAAGAGGATTGACACAGTGGCTGCATCAATGGGCTTAAGCAGAAGACAATAGGGAGGATGGCGCAGCACCAGGCGGCGGAGCTATGAGCTGGGCCCAACTCGATGGCCCCTAACAGCTAACAGCAACACTATGAATCATTCCCTTAAGATTAAAAAAAAAGTCTCTTTCTTTATTTAGACACATATATAAATTTTACTGCTTTTGCAACTATCTACCTTAACATCTTAAAAATTTTACCAGTCTCAGTACAGATAACTAAATATCACGCCTGAGTGTGTTCACTTAAGAAAGGAGTGCACATTTATTATTTTTACTCCAAACCCTTTTCATTGTCTTCAAAAGAATTTTAGAAACACATGCATGAAAGATACATTGCATATTAACTTTGATTCTACTATATCCTGAAGGGCACAAAAAGACTAATAAATAGAAAACTTTAATATTTTTGTGAAGTTTAAAGTAATATCTTCATTATATTTCTAACACTTCACACATGACATCCACCATAAAGATTCACTTTCTAGGCTCACTATATAAAACAAAAACACAAAATACAACAGCATTATATCAGCCCAAATAAATCAACTGCCATCAAAAAATGAGGATCAGTACATTTTCTTTATTGTGATCATTTATTTGTAGGGTTTTTTAATCTTAAATTTCAAATGACTGATATGTTTGACAACATATATATAAAAGATGACACTGGGTACAGATCCTCAATTTTTATATCCTCTAGCTTTGAAAAATAGAATTCATTCTGAAACATGTTATGTTCTCTCTAAGATTGTTGCATTAAAGACATCCCTTGCCTACTCTGACCTCACTTCACCCGCACTTCGCAGGGGTAAATCCATTGCCATGTGGGGAAGAACTCTATTCTTCCTATGGCCAAGTTCTGAAGCAGGGGCGTTACATGCCTAAGCGTGAGCCTTAGTGAACTTAAACTTTTAAGAAAGATTGAACCAATAAAAATAAAAATAGACAGCACATATTATAAAGTCTCCGGGTAGCTCAAATAGTTAAAATCTTGAGTGCTAGCCAAAAGGCTGCTGGTTAGAACCCACCCAAAGCTATTTTGGAAGAGAAACCTAGCACTCTCGTTCTGAACTCTTAAATATCTTAAAAAATTTAAAAGGGTTTTTAACTCTGAAAATATGCAGTAGCCATGCACCAAAACTGTCTTGATAGCAACTAACAATAAAAATACTGTATTAGTTCGGGTAGACTAGAGAAACATATTCACAAACATGTATATGTATATAAGAGACAGGTTTCTGTACAAGAGCAATTGAACATGGAGAAAACATCCCAGCCCAGTCCAGATCAAGTCCGTAGTCTGATATAAGCCCATATGTCTGATATCAATCTATAAAGTCCTCTTCAGAATCACGAAACACATGCAATGAAGCCAAATGCAGGATGATCACAAGCCAGTGGGTAGAAAGTCTCCGGGTCCAGTGGCGTTGTAAGCATCTCAGCGCTGGCAGGGGTTTCTCTGTGGCTTCTCCAGCTTCCGAGGTCTGGTTGTGTCCATGTAACTTGTCTTCTGCAATGTCTCCCAGGAAATGGGAGAGAGAGAGGTGTCTTCCAGCTCTCCAAGGAGGAAGTACCAGATTTCCCAGAATTCTCAGGAGAAGCCCATGCCCACACAGAAGTCTCATTGGCTATCTCCAGATTGACAACCTAAACTTAACCCGTACACTCTCAATCCTTAAATTGACACCAGATTAGGTGACTACCACAAACACATATTAAAATACTTACAACCTACAAAAAGAAAATCAAAAACCAAACTCACTGCAATTGAGTCACTTCTGACTCACGGCAACTCTGTAAGACAGGGTAGCACTGCCCCTGTGAGTCTCCGGGTCTGTAACTCTTCATGGGAGTAGAAAGCCTCATCTCCCTCTCCAGGAGGGGCTGGTAGTTTTCAACTACCCAACGTGTAATCACTACACCACAGGGCTCCTTGAAACATACCATGGACACAGTAAATCTGTTAACTTGGAAACATTCCCATTTATAGATTTAAATATCTGAATGCCAGAGATCTCACAGACACTGAGTAGCAGACCTGAAATTTAAATCCAGTTCCCTGAGTCAGCAGTATAGAATCAGTCATTATGCTTTACTACCGCTCTTCTTAATTTTCAGCATTATTCAAAGTGGTGAGAAAAATGGGTTTATCGATCCTGAAGTTTCCAGATATTATTCATTCCAGGTGAGAATGTTAAATAAATTAGACAAAAGTATCAACATAAGTCTTTAGATGAATATGCAATATTGATTTTTAATATACTGTACATAAATATGTTTAATATGGTACATACAAATAAATTAATTTACCCATACATATAATTTAAACTTTTCAAAAGTTATATAGAAACAAATATAGTCATTTATCATATACAAATAATATAGCATATGATTATAATTTTGATACATATGTATACTCAATTAATGTGGGTACCATTATATATATTTATAGACAAATTGATTATCTTATTAAAACCTAAATGTACCAGTTCTTTTTAATGTGACAGTTGAGTTTTATTTTTAAGCATATATAGAAATGTAGAAAGAAAATACATCCCTGATTATAACCTCTTAGTTTAAAGAAACTATAGGTTTTTGTGTTGTTGAATGAAGGAGGCAATCAAGTAGAGTCCGTGGCCAAATCCACATGCCTACCTGTTTTTGTGTAAAATTTTACTGGGACGCCTATCCTCATTCACTTATAAATTATTTATGGCTGCTTTCTTGCCACCTCTACGAAGTTGAGTAGTTGTCGATGTCATGTTATGGCTCCCAAACTGTAAAATATTTATCTAGTGTCTGATCTGTTACAGTGAATGTCCTCTAATCACTATCATATTGATTTTGGAGATTTATTTCCTTGATTGAAATTTATTCTTATAAATTGTCTCAATACAGATGCCAGGAAAGGGTAAGGTAGTTTAACAGATATTAAGATGATAACCCAATTAAATCTCTTAAATGATTAAATAATTAATATAAAGTGAAACTGTGAAAGGGAAGCCTTATACACTTTATGGCTGTCATATCTACATTTGGGCCATATAGTCTTTGACAATCCCTCAAATCTCAGCAAGTAGCACTGAATGTGACCCAAGTCCATGCATAAGTATAGAAGTATAACCAAACTTCTGCTACAGCTACAGAGTGTTGGTTTCGTCCACTGGAGAAGTTTGGCTCACCAGGATTCATACCACTCACTATCTAGTTTTATTAATATTAATAAAAACTTGCAGGGTCTATCTAAATGTACTTAAGCTAAATGATCCTAAACATTATAAACCTACCAATTATTTTACAGTCAAGTGAATGTTTTTCCAGTCTGTAAAATAGAAGAAAATGCTAAACAATTTAAAAGCTAAAAAACATGCTATTCTATCTTATTGAAGAGATACTTTAGGTCATTCATGAATTATTTCTCATAAGGAGACTAAACCCATAGGAGAAAATAAAGCCAATAAAGAATAAATCTAAACTATAAACCATTAAAATTCCTCCAGTTGAAAAATGGCATTTGGAACTCACTCCTTCTTTCAAAATTAGACTCCCTAAAGCTTTAGAGATGCCCCAGGGGCATCATTTACGACTGCCATATTGGATCCGCTCTGCTTATGTATGGCAACCTCCCATGCAGGCCACCTCTCTTTTTTACACTTCAGTCTGTTTTACATTTACATGTGCTGCAGCTGCATCACAGTTCTCAAAGATCGTGAAAGAGGTTGTAAGGCTAAAACTGACGTAGTAATATATTTTCCATTTGAAAATCATAATGTTTCAATCTCAATCTCAGATACTGCAGTGGTACAGTCAATCAAGTAAAAATGTAGTTTGCAAAAATCTTATTTTATAAATATAATTCACTCCAATATGGATTTCAACTCAATCTGAAAAAAGAAACAAAAACCCCAAGTGCTTAAAATTGGATCAATACATAACATCATGTGAAACAGAGAGAAGATTGAAGTGCTCAAGAACAGAATGCTCCTCAGCAGCGAAGATGGTGAGACATCTCACATACTCTGGACATGTTACCTGGAGAGACTGGCCCCTGGAAAAGGGCTTCATGTTTGCTAAAGAAGAAGGAAGCACAAAAATATTACTACCCTCATCAAGATGGATTGACCCTGGCTTCAACATTAAGCTCAAGATAACAAAAACTGATAGGAGGATGTAGCTAGGCAGTGTTTCCTTCTGCTCTCTCTATAAAGAAAGTTATGCGTCTGGGTTGTATCCTCTTACCATACTTGTTTAATATATATGCTGTGAAAATCATGAGAGGCTGGCTTATAAGGAGAAGAATGTGGCATGAGAATTGGAGGAAGGCTTATTAACCCCTGCGATAAGTAGAGGAAGGCTTCGAGCACCTGCAACATGCAGATGGCACAACCTAGATTGCTGGAAATGAGGAGGACTTGAAGTATTTGCTGTTGATGATCAAGAACTGCAGTCTATGGTATGGATTACAACTCAATGTCAAGAAGACCAAGATCCTGACAACTAAACTGACGGGTATCAACATGGTAAATGTAGAAACTGAAGTTGCCAAGGATTCCATCTTGCTTGGATCCACAATCGCTACTCATGGAAGCAACTGATGCATTGCATTTGGTAAATCTGCTGCACGAGACGTCTTTAGAGTCTTGAAAAGCGGGGTGTTACCTTGAGGACTAAAGTGTGCCTGACCCATGCAATGGTATTTTTCATTGCCTCATATGCATGTGAAAGTTGGATATGCAATAAGGAAGGCCAAAAAAGAATTGATCCATTTGAACTGTGGTGCTGGTCAAGAATATTGAAAGTACTTGGACTGCCCAAAGGAGAAATAAATATCTGTTGAGGAAGAAATATGGCCAAGAGTGGTCCTTAGAGGCAAGGAAGGAGAGACTTCATCTTACATATTTGTACATATTATCAAAAGAAACAAGTCCCTTGAGAATGACACCAAACTTGGTTAAGTGGAGGAGCATCAATATAAAAGGAAAGTCTTTAGGGAGATGGACGGACACTGTGGCTGAAACAATGGGCTCAAGGGTAGGAACTATTGTGCAGATGGCACAGGGCCGTGCGGTGTAGCATTCTGATGTGTATAGTGGTCACTATGGGTGGTCACTGACTCCATGTACCTAACAGCATACTTGCACTCTCTCTGAGTTAGTGTCAACTTAATGACTCCTAATGATGACAGCATCGATCACTATTTAGAAGACTGTACCTTTGTTATTAACTGGAAAAATATTTCAATTTATTTTTCTTGTGATAATTTCCTCATATCCATCCCAGTTTAATTTTAATATGGTTTGAGAGACAATCCCCTCTGAGATTACAAAAAATAAAAAGTAAACAAAGTATACCTCACTCAGGTGAGAGAGGGACATCTGCTTTTCGCTCCACAAGATTGGGAGTGAATATTCCATGGTTTACAACAAAGATCTTTGTTACTCTTCTTTATTGTATCAGATCAGACAGCCTAAATGCTGAAGGTAAAGGAAAGCCATGATCATGGTCATTCGAAGCCCCTAAACCGCAGAAAGGATCATCAATCAACAAGTAGTCCCTGTCTTTTTTCTGAGAAGCTCAGAACTGGATAAAGAATGCTTAAAATAACACTGGGAAAAGGGAGACAAAAAATATATTTTGACTATTTCTCTCTTAGAGAGCTTTCTGCCTTTATTGGCTTTTAGAAGGGTAACCTTAATTTACATAACGACCCCTCAGTCTCAGTTTCTTGTAATGAAGCTATTTTGAAAAACCTACTGATCTCAATATAAGCTATTTTAGCTCTCAAGTTTATAGGAATGGTCACCTTTCTTTTCAAATTGCCTGATTGGCAGTGCTTCTGTCAGCAGTACTCCCCAGCCTAGACTTTAATGAAATGTTGCGCTTGTCCTCTGAGGCTTAGGATAGCTATTTGGTTATATTTAACTCCGGATTGACCAATGGCCAGTGAAAGAACAATTTACTCCAAGAAAAGATTATTACAACCATTATTTTGTTCCAAGTACAGCTGCTCTGTTTGGACAAAACTGAAAATACAAATGACTCATCCCACTATGTTAATTTCAAACAACCACGAGGGAATAAGGAAGCATGAAAAGATTGCGCCCCTTCACTGTAGCTATGCAGAAGTGTAAGCTACAAGGGAAAGAAGAAAGAGCATCGTTTTTCAAACTAGTTGCCACCAGATTACACTAAAAAGCAGTTCAGAGAAAGAGGCACCCAACTTCCTTTTTTCCAGATGTAATGCAGCAAACTGTGGTGGGTCTCCTCTCAAAATCCATCCAAAATAAGTTCACTCTGTCTACCTCTACTGCTAGCACTCTTGTAGAAAATTCCATTCTTTCTCAGATTAATGCAGGAGCCTCTCAGCTTCTGCCCTTGATTCTCCTCTATCCTCCAAAGCCATATTATATGAAGCAGCTAAAAACTGAAACTCACTGCTATTGAGTCTATGCTGATTCACAATGACCCTAGAAAACACAGTAGAACTGCCCCTGCGAGTTTCTGAGACTGGACCTATTTATGGGAGTAGAAAGCCCTATATTTCTCAAACCAAGTTTCTAGTGGTTTTGAACTGCTGACCTAGCAATTAGGCAGCCCAATGCGTAACAACCATGCTATCAGGGTTATTTAAGTGACCACTTAATATTAACTCAAAGCAGAGTTCAATTGCTCCTCTGCTCAAAATGAAAGTGAGCCTTTCATTAACCATGGAAGATCTTTGATTGTCAGCAACAGTTAGTTTACAAATCCTACTCTCAGGTCCATGCAGTCTGACCCGGTCCCCCGACTTTTCTCCAAGGAGTCAGACAATGTTCTCCTTCAGGCTTCTCTCAGGTGCCATTGAGTCCATGTCAATTCACAGTAATGCCATGTGACCAAGTAAAATTACCCTATAGAGCAGCGGTTCTCAACACATTTCCAATGGTCTTAGGAACCGAGACCCTTCTCTATCTGTCTCCAGGCAGGTCCGCCCACATGCAGATACACCCACATACAAGTACTGGGCATGAAGACTGTTACCCATGCTACACCATGCTTCAAGACCAAATTTCTTTTATTTGTCATTAAAAATAAATGTTTCACAATATATAATTACTACAGTGATTATCCCTATGCTTTAAATATGTTCAATTTGTTTAACAATGAAAATACATCCTGTATATAAGATATTTACATTATGATTCATAACAGTATCAAAATTACAGTTATGAAGTAGCAACAAAAATAATTTTATGGTTGGGGGTCTGTATCAAACATGAGGACCTGTATTAAAGGGTCATGGCATTAGAAAGATCGAGAACCCCTGCACTAGAATGATCTTAGCTGCAATCAAATGATCTCCAGTGTTTGCTTCTACCGAATGAATGGGTGGGTTCCGTCTGCCAACCAGTTGGTAGGGAGCTGAATAATGAACCATTTCACCATTAGGCCTTTGAGATAGCATCAATGAATATGGTCCTTTGGCCACAATCCTTACATGATGTACTAAAACTGCTGGCCTCTGCGCTGCTGGCTCGAATTCCATTTTGGAGAGAGCTCTCTACTGCACTGACAGTAGATTAGGGGGATGAAGTCTCCACTGCAGCAGAGGGGGTGAACCAAGCCAGCACCCTGTTTCCTTGGGGCTATGGTCTGCTGAAAGATTAAACACCACACCTCAAAATCATTTTCTCTATATAAGAGACACTTCAAAAGCAGGAGCAGAGAGAGAAGTCCCAGGATCACCCATCAGAAGAACAACTACCAAAGGAGTATGTTTGAAATCCCTTTCTAAAGTAGCACAAGCCAAGAGCAAAGACACCAGATACACCAGAAGATATGATGTAGACACCATGGTACTTAGCAAAGAAACCAACCCAACATCAGAGGCTGAAGCAGAGAGATCATGAGAGAGAGAGCAGACACTGAGACTGCGAGGCAGAGCAGCAGGTCAGCTTCTTGGCCGCAAGAGCCAGAGGCCAAGAGATCATGTGGCGAGAGGCTGATACTATAGAGAGAGCTGGCTATTGGCTATGAAGATGCTGCTGTGGACCAATGACCATAACTGTATTGTTTGCTGATCCTGACTTGGGATTACCTCCCAATTCCCCTAATACACAATTGTGGGTCCTATGTGTGACTTCTGCCTCAGCATGAAATGCAGCATGAACGTAGAGTGTCATGGCAGGAATGGTCCGTGTCAGCATAGGATAGAGAAGGACGGAAGGTCGAGGCATGGCTGACGTCTGCCTCATGTCAACAGGCAGGCCAGGGGTCAGGTGGGGCCTCCTCCATGCCTTTTGAGCAGCTTTCTCTCCTGACCACACACCTTGTTTAAAACTACAGCCCGACCTGCCAACATTTTATTTTTCGTATATAAGTTATCACTTTCTAACATCATAAATGTTTTGTTTTCGACCTGTCTTTTCCCATTAAAAAGTATGCTCCAGGAGAACAGGAATATCTGTTTCATTAACTGCTGATTTTCCACCAGTTGGCAGAATAGTATCTAGTAAACAGCCAATAAACATATGTCAAATCCATTAATTAATGTGGTTCTAATGCCCAAGAAAAGCGAGATTCTGCATTTTCAGAAGAAAAAAGCATTTCATGCAAAACCACCCTTCTTAACAGCTCCACCCTCACACTGCTCTGATGGTAAACAAAGCTCAATGCATTTGCCCCCAGTCTTCACAGCAAACTCTACTTGGGGGCCCTAATGGCAGGGCTGTTGCAAATAGAGATACCACATCTTTAGTCTCGTTGACATCTTATTTACCGAAAAGGCACAGCTTTTGCAATTATGAGGAAAACCGTCATCATTTTCTCAAACAAGATGAACCACGAGAACTAGATGGTAGCCAGCTACCATTACTGAACATCTTGACCAAAGCTTCTGTGGAATAACTGGACCAAACGGGAGAAAAGTGTGTACCAGCGTTTCAAATGCTCATAGGCTTCACACTACCTGGAGCCCTTGAAACTGCATGAGATCAAGCTGACCAAAGCAACATGAAATATTAACTAGAAACCTCAGGGGCAAAACGTTCAAGTTCCTGGAGGGGAATGACTCGGCAAAGGAGAATGAGGAAGGTTGCAGACCTGGGGTATGTACTCACTAGCATTGAGGTCAACATGGGGAATTGGTATATACTTTCAACAACAGTAAAAGAAAAGGTTTGCTTCTTATCTTCCACATAATACAAAGGGTTAAAATGGAAGATGGGAAAACACTGAAAGATTTGTTAAGTACCTCCCTTGGGTCAGGCACGGCACTCGGCAGTGGAAATCGAGCTGCAAACAAGAAAATAAAACCATCTCTTCTTGTATCGCCTATCTTGAGGTCACATTCCTAACACCCAAAACCAAACTCTTAAAAAAACACAGAGTGAAAACCCCTAAAGTCATATATAATTGGCCCCTTCTGATCTCATCTCTTGCTACCCCTTTCCCCACTGACTTTAGTCCAACCTCACTGGCCTTGTTGCTGTTAATCAGACTAAAACATTGCACACCTCAAAGCCTTGGCAATGGATCTTCCCTCCGACTAAGACACTCTTCTCCCCGCCGTCCAAGTGCCTGCTGTGGGACAAGGGCTAGAGACCAAGATTTAATAAGGGAAATGATAACCTTAATGCTGCATGAAATGAGGGAAAGGGAGAGGAGTAAAACAAAGAAGGAAGATAAGGAGTGACCGCAAGGCTATAATATAAAAAGCGGAAGTCAGAAAACACAACTCTGAAAAACAGATTATTTTAAGTACGCATACATCTGAAGGAAGGGGGGCTTTAGGCTGAAAGAAGGGCAAGTGAAAACACCCAAGTAAGGAGCCTGCGTAGTGCTTGTAAGAAACAGTAGGCTGGCAGTGTAACCAGAACAGGTGTGCACAAGGAGGAGAGGAATCGGAGACGAGGATGGAGCGGCAGCCACACCATCCAGGGTCTTGAAACACCAAAGAATCCCTGAATGGGCACTAGGTGCCAAGGCAAGGTGTGAACAGGAGAGCAGCAGCAGCAGCTAAATCTAACATCTGTCCAACAGAATCTTAAAATTCAGGACATATCACATTCACATACCACTTAACATCAGAATCCATTTCAGTTAAAAGGTGCACAAAGACAAAGAAAGCACGGCGAGTCAGATAACAGTATGAGCTGTTACAATGGTAAATGGCTAGAAGTGATCAGATTTCCAAGATATTTATAATATAGAACCAAAAAGATGCATTATGACTTGGGTGTGTGACATGAGAGACAAAGAGTTTAAATCTAAGGTTGCTACTTTGTTTGTGTGTTTTCTAAACAATGTAGGGGTTCTCTAGCTAGCACACTTCAGTGCTTGGCTCCTAGCTGAGAAGCTAACGATTCATTTCCCCTCAGAGATACCAGCGAAGACAGTGCTAGCGATCAACTTCCAAAAGTTCACAACAACGAAAAGCAAACGGAGTCGTATTCTAGTCTACACACACACAGGACCACCGTGAGAATGAATCACCAGACAGCAGCCAGCAAGAACACCAAACAACTTTTGGAGGAATGGATCTGCCCTGTTCTGAGATAGGCAAAACTTCAGAAGGAAAAAGACAGTGATTTACAATGTGTACCTCAAATTTGAACATGGTAATTTTCATATACGCTTTAGACACTCAAACAGATGCCAAATAGTACAAAGTAGACATCTGAAATTGAGAGCGAACTCAATTGGAAAGATCAAATTTGGGAGTTGTTAGCTATCAGCAGATAGTAATTAAAGAAGCTAGGTGAAGTCAATAAGTGACTAAAGTTGGTAGTTAAGAAAAGAGCTACGCAACTTGAGACCCGGACACTTCGAGAGAAAATGTGAAGAGAGACGGAAAGGAAAGTAAATACATAGGAAGAGAATTCCCAATGAGCAGCAGGAGGGATGGCGGGCAGGGAAGAGAAATGTGTTGTCTGAAAAGACAAGTGAAAAAAAAAGTATCTTAAGGAGTTGAGAGAACAACTGTGTCAGAATCTGCTGGCAGTTCAAGATGAAAACTGGGAATTGACCACTGAAGTTCACAATGGAGAGGCATTCTTGCACTTGACAAGCACAGTTTTAGTGGCGTGTAGGGGGCAAAAGCCTGGTGTTAAGTGCATTCAAAAGATAAAGGAGAGAGAAAAATTGGAGTCAGTACAGACAGCTAACCTCTTAAAGCAGTTTGGCTATAAAAGTAAGGAGAGAAATTGTCCAGTGGCTGGAATAAGTGGGAGTGGAAGTGTGTGGGTCTGTGTGTTTAAGTGAAGAGAAACAGTTCCCCATTTTTAGTGCCAACAGAAAAGGACCCAATAAAAGGAGAAAATCAAGGATTTAGGGCAGGGACAGAAATCCGAGAGATGTCTGGGAGTAGGCGAGCGAGGCTGGGCTCGGGTGATCCTGAGAGAAGGTCCCATCACTGGCGTGGCATCATTAAAGCCATGGGAATAGGGGCGGGGGGAAGAATACAGAGCATGAGACTTTAGCAATGATTCAAGTCAACATAGTGGAGCCAGTCCATTCTCTCACTTCACTGCAGAGCTGTCAGGACCGGATACTGCTGCTGGAGTCTGTAAACAACGCCTTGGGGGGCTCCTTACAAACACACCCGAGCAAGTTAAGCACTTTCTGAAATTGCATGTAGTTTCAGGAGGAGAAGCACTCTTTCACAAGACTAATACTAAATTAATGAAAATATGCTTGGGCACAAACCCAACGTTGTAAAGGCCAGACACTCTTAAAAACGAACGCATAGGGGAGGGTGGTAAGCAAACTGAACATCAAACAATGCTGGCAAGCTGCACAGTCATAAAAATCAACTAGGTTTTAGGTTCCTAATGGAAGAGACCATTTATTATCATCGCTGAGGACAACGTTATCTGGTCACTACTCAATAAATACTAGTTGAATTAGTTAATTCAATTCTGTTGTGTTGCATTACATGCTCCTCTCAATGAACTCATGGTTTGCTGGTTTATAGCCGTAATAATCTCATGCAGCGTCCCCACTAAAATGCATTGTTTTCATTGATTTCTCTCATTGTCACAGTGCTATTTTTTGGCTTTGCATTTTTAGTGTAGTCTTAGAAATGTACACTATGCGGTAAATGCAAAATATCTTAACAAGGACTGCTAAATGATCATATTATAATTAATGAAGGGAAAATTGCCTTGCTGGATTGTTGTAAAATGGCTGATAAATCCTGAAGTGACTTGGATTTGGTATTGTTTTAGCATAAGGCAGTGGGGGTAGGAAACGCATAAAAATATTTGCCATTGAAATTAATGGGAACTGCCTTTCTTTTTCCTTAGAAAAATCACCCTATGAAGGACTTTGACGAAATAAATTAGCTCCATGAGGCAGGAGGCGTCTACATTTACTTGATTCCAAATGGGGAGCAAGGATAGTCATTTGCACAAAAGTATTTCCCGGTGGTACTTAGAAAACTGAAACGAGATGGACTGCCTCACCTGTTTCCCTGAGAGCCCACCGAGACAGCTTATGTTAGTTTCCACCAATAACCCACTAGATTAAATAGCTCTATTGTAAGTTTGAAGAGCTCTAGTTGAAATAAAGTGTTTTGAGGTTGAAGTCAGAATTAGACTAGGCTATACAGACCTCCCAGAAATTTTATTCCCCCCGACAAAAAAAGTGTTACTTGATCAACTTAAGAAAACACACACCCCCATATACTCAAATATAAGCCGACCTGAATATCAGCTGAGGCACATAATTTTATCATAAAAACTGCATTAAAAATGTGCTGACATATTATTATATCTGCAGGTCCACCTAGATAAGATAGGCTGGACAAACAATGTAAGAAGAAAATAACGGGACCAAAGGTCCCGGAGGGAAATGAGAGTGTGGGAGGTGGGGGAAAGGAGGAGGTATTGGCCAACTCAGGGACAAGGGAACAAGGAGTGGTTCAAAACCAGTGCCAGGGAGGGGATGGGAGGACTGGTAGGGAGTGACCAAGGGCAAGGTACTGAGAGGAATTACTGAAACCAGAAAGAAGGCTGAACATGGTAGTGGGACAGGAGGAAGGCGTAAGGAAATAGAGGGAAGGAGTAGGAGGAAAAGGGCATACCCAGAAGCCTAAATACAGACATGTACATATGTAAATATATTTATGATTATGGGGGAAATAGACCTATGTGCATATATTTATAGGTTTAGTAGTAAGGTAGCAGGTGGACATTTGGCCTCCTCACGTGCATTCCCTTAATACAAGAGCACCTTGCTCAGCTAAATGGTCATTTCATGATTCCCACCTTCCCAGCATGATCGCTAAAGATAGACGTATGCATAAGCAAATGTGGTGGGAAAAGCTGATGGTGCCCGGCTATCAAAAGATATAGCATCTGGGGTCTTAAAGGCTAGAAGACAAATAAGCGGTCATCTAGCTCGGAAGCCACAAAGCCCACAGAGAAGAAGCACACAAGCCTATGTGAACACGAGGTATTGAAGGGATCAGGTAGCAGACACCAAAGAACAAAAACCATCATTGTGTGATCACCTTCCCCACATAAACGCTGAAGATGAATGTGTGCATAAGCAAGTGTGGTGAAGAAGGCTGATGGTGTCCGGCTATCGAGAGATATAGTGTCTGGGGTCTTAAAGACTTGAAAGTAAACTAGCGGCCATCTAGCCCAGAAGCAACAAAGCCCACATGGAAGCAGCACACCAACATGTGTGATCATGAAGGGCCGAGGGGACCAGGTTTCAAGCAACAAAGACAGGTGGGGAAAAAATCATATCATTGTGAAGGAGAGGAGCGTGTGACGGGGACCCAATGCCCATCTGTAGACAACTGGACATCCCTTGCAGAGGGGTAGTGGGGAGGAGATGAGTCACTCAGTGTTCACTGTAGCAATAATGAAACTTTCCTCTAGTTCTTAAATGCTCCCTCTTCCCAACTATCATGAGCCAAATTCTACCTTGCAGACCTGGTTAGACCAGAGGATGCACAGTGGTACAGATGGGATCTGGAAACACGGGGAATCCAGGACATATGAACCCCTCAGGACCATTGGTGAGAGTGGCCATACCAGGAGGGATGGGGGTTAAAAACGGGGAACCGATCACAAGGATCTACGTATAACTTCCTCCCTGGGGGATGGGCAACAGAAGAGTGGGTGAAGGGAGACACTGGGCAGTGTAAGATAGGATAAAATAATAATTTATAAATTATTAAGGGTTCATGAGGGAGAGGGGGGCAGGGAGGGATTGGGAGGGAAAAAAGGAAAATGAGTTGCTGATTCCAGGAACCCAAATGGAAAGCGAATTTTGAGAATGATGAGGGCAACGAATGTATAAGTGTGCTTTGCACAATTGATGTATGTATGGATTGTGATAAGAGTTATATGAGCCCCAATAAAATTATTTTTTTAATGTGCTGAAAAACTCGGCTTATACACAAGTATATATGGTAAATGGTATTCAGTATTTGTACATTCCAATAGCTAAGCAAAAGCAGAAAAAATATATACGGAGGAAGAAAAAACACACTGAAAGGATCACAAATAATCACTATAATATGCATAATCAAGTATTATAAATCTATTACCTCCAATTAAAAACAACAATACAGCCACTGATACAGGGAGAAGACCCAATCACAGAGTAAGTATGGAACTGTAACCACGCTACCGGATGAGAGACAGTAAGCGTGCCCACCTTCAAGGAGAAGGACTGTCGTTGTCATCAGTGCTGTCAGCATGAAGACATAGATACATCTGTGACAACTTGAGAAACTACACAAGCTAACCTCTCTCATTTACAAAAATTCAAAAGGTACTATATCTCATAATTTGTCTATTATAGGAAAGTAAATCGATCAACATACTATATAAAACCAAATGTATAAAGTGAAATCTATGAGCTTTCCCTAGTACACAACATGAAAACTGATCTCCCATCTACTTCTATCTCTTCTTCTCATTCAATTCCCCTCTCTTTTTCTGGACTTAAGTAAAATGAAGGCTGCTTTTAATAGGTATTTCATGTTCTGGATATATAGTACAATGAGTCACTGTTCATAGCCTGGCTAGCAGGTAATTGTACCGTACATTTGTACCGTACACGTTGGTACTTAATTACATCCCATATTGTGTAAGTCTCTAATTCACACATTCCTATAAATATCTCATTGCTTCCTCATCAAAACCACAATCTCCCTGAAGGCAGATATTCTTGTTACAAAATACCAGTTCTTCCTCTAAGATGGCACCTCTGTGCCAGGTGGGTAATGGATCTTCATAAAAGCATAAAGTGTTGAAAAGAAGTAATCGAGCATACGCTTTAGAGAACTTCTTGATATACAGATTTTGAGCAGCACCAAAAGTAAACTGAAAACTATCAGTCTATAATTAATTGAAATTTAAACAGGGTGAATAACAAAATATTCCAATAAAATTCTGACTCACTTTATCTATCACTGAATTAATTATGAAATGTCCATGAAGAAATCACACTTGAAATACTCAAATATATCTTCGGAGATAAAATTAGGAGCTATCATGTGTGCACTTTTAGCTAGTTAAGTTTCCAGTTTTTCTATAAAGAACATGTATTGCCTTTAAGGAACTAAAACAACAATAACAACAAAGGAAAAAGTCTTGTATTATTCCTGAGAACAGATCATGGAGTTTGAAATTCCAGATCCAAGTGTGTAATCTGAGTACTTTACTTCATCACCAAATGCCTAGTTTTCTTCATCTGGAAAATGAGAATATAAGAGGGACTATCTCCTAAGGCCATAGTAAAACACTAAATGGGTCAAAATGTTCCATGTCCTAAGGAGTGACTCATATATAGTAAAAGTGATATAAGTATTTGTTGTTGTTATTTTTAGTATGTCTTTGGGATAGGAGGAAAGAGGACAATTTCATTCTTCAAATTTCTACAACACATCCTTTTAAGAAGCACTCCATGCCTCTGAGGGTTCTCATGAAGATAAAATATAAATAAGATAGCTTGCTGTATTGTATCAAGTAGATGATACACTTTTAATTATAATTGAACAGCTAGAAATAGAAAAGATCTGCCAATCTCATATAAATAGATTACCTACAGATAGGTTAATTATCAAATTTAGAGATTTAAAACCAAATCCTCACATGGTGAACACCAATTACATAATTCTCCTCTGGGGTCTCTCCTGGATAAACCACATGAGGAGAAAATTCAAACCCTTGGGGGTATGTTAACAGATGAGACCACAATAGAAAAACAGACTGCTCAGTATTACAATTGAAAAAGGACTTGGGAAAGAAGGAAAAGAGAGGAGAGAAGGCATTGCAGAGTTTATAATCGAGAAATAAAAATTACTTTTAAGATTTTTAAAATTTTAATATTTATTAATAGAAAATTTTATTTTAAGGTCATTGGTCATATAATACCCTTACATGCACATTTCGCCTCCATAGCTTAAGTAAAATCAGGTCAACTAGTAGTTTATTATTGGCTCAATTGGTCTAAAATTTGACTTTCTAATGGAAAGTAGCAAGCTCCTTATTCCTCTGGGATTTGGTTGGGGAAAGCAAGTTAAGGCAGCTCTCAGCTCTCAGCTCTGCAGAAGCAGCCTTTGTCCACCAGAGATAAGTGTTATCAGAACATAAGCCTTTCTTCCCCTCCTCCTCTTAGAAAATCACTGGGAATTCCTAGAAACCCATTGTCTATAGCCATGCCCCACATCCATTGTCTCTTCAACACATCTATCAGGTATTTGTTGCCAACATCCCCTGCAACTTGTCAAAGTCACTGTGACAGGTAAGTCTCGCCTCATCTTGGCTGGGTCAGGATTCTCAATAAGTTCCCAGTAATCCTCCACGATGTGATCTAACACAGCACAACAATTCCCATCTTGGGGTCTGCTTGTGAGTAGACAAGCACAGGTGAGAACATAAAGGCGGGATGCAACCTCCTGACTTAGGTCACAGCCCTCATGCAATGGGAAGGAGGTTTCTTTGGGGAATGTGTCCTACTACTCATGTACTGGTCAGTTGAGGCTGTGGGAAACTGCCTCGCTTTTTGATGGTGGGGATCCTACATCTGGCTCATCAACCCCTGGGGTTCTTTGGACTTCAACCAAAGACCCACTATCTACATTAATGACCCTCGACGTCACCAATAGTTTGCCATTTGGCCTTCTGTGCATGGATTTTATGAACTCTGCAGCCACAAGCCTGACCTCGGACCTCAGACTCATCCTCCCCTGTAGTCATTGACCTTTCTGTCTTCTTTCTTTCTGTGTAATCAGTCACTATAGTTAGGCAAGTCAGGAGAAGCCCCCAGCTTAACATCTGATCCATGCACTTGAGCTAGACTGAACTTACCCATGTCTACAATTGTATGAGGCATTGTCTTGATATCAATTTATCTCTTTATAAGTGTCCCTAGTTTTGCTTCTTTATCTGTAAGACAGTCAGTAATTACCTTAACGTTGCTAAAGTTAATTCTCAGTCAGTCCGCCTGTAACATGACGTGTCAGAATTGTCTGCTCCTATTTGAGATACTCTCTAGACATTGTCTATTCCTGGTTTCCTCAGCACCTCTATTAGCAGCTTTGCAGTTGCTGGAATCCACTCAAGGGCATGTAGATGATAGCCTCAGATGACTGATCTCTGTCAGTGCTGCCTTGTCCCATTCTCTTTTCTACCTTCTTTCACCACCAGGGTGAGTGCACGAAGCTTCACATTTCATTAGATACTGACAAATGTATATCTCAAGCCAAACCACTCAGTCAACTCCAGTTTCAAATCCAACATCTGTTTAAATTTCTAGCAGATATAAAATGTCTACCTAAATGTTTAATAGATATGTCAGTCTCTAAGTGATCTCCTTCTTGGACAGACGATCTTTTGTCTCAGCAAATGGAAATTCCACCCTTCTCATTCTTCAGCCCTGGTGCCAAAGTGACTTGCTTGTGGAGCTAACCACAAAATCAGCAGTTCTAATCCATCACCCACACTGAGGAGAAAGGATGACGTTTTCTGCTCCCACAAAGGTTTACAGCCTCAGACACCCAAAGGGACAGTTACACTCTATCCTACAGAGTCACTGAATTGGAATTGACTCAGGGTCAGTGAGTTTATTGATATATTTATGGTTCTTTCCTCAAAACCTTAGAGTTGGTGCCTTGATTTCTCTCTCTTTCACACCTCATACATCTTCGTCAACAAATTCCAAATGGTTCTGCTACCAACCAGAATTGTTCTACTCCTGTCTATGCCACTGTTAACAGCCTACACTAAGTGGCCATCATTTTGGGCCTGAATTTTAACTGCTTTTCATGCCTCTGCCCTTTCCACCTACAACACAGTTCTTTTATGTGAACCACTGCTGACATTTTCAGATGAACAGTTGGCCTCACGATGTAAAATGTTTAGCAGCACCTCTGGCTTCTAAATGTCAATATCATCTCTCCGCATTTGGGACCATTGCAAATGTCCCCAATACCTCCGAATGTTTTGGTTTTTGGATGGGGCAACAAATTTACCCATGATTAAGAACCAATACTATATAGCATGTCTTATCCAAGCCATGGGTCACCTCAAATACACATGAAAGTTGGATAGTGAATAAAGCCACAGAAGAATCGATGCAATTGAACAATGGTGCTGGCAAACAATATGGAAAGTACCATGAGCTGCCAGAAGAACAAACAAAGCTCTCTTCTAAGAGATGGACAGCAATGATGACTGTGTCCCATTTGAGGGGATCAAATAACAAAACTGTAGTAAGCAGAAACATTTGATGGTGTAAGATATGGCAATTTAATAATAATAATATAATAAGGTTTCCTGGGGGGTAGGGAGGGCTAAGGAGGGGATAAAGGGGATCTGATATCAACAAGTTCACGGAGAACATGTTTTGAAAATGATGGTGGCAGCAACTGTACAAATATGCTTGATCTAATTGAAATATAAATTTTTATAATATCTATAAGAGCTACCAATTTTTAAAAAATAGAATACAGCTAGAATGCTGCTCAGAAGTGTGTGAGGCAAGACTTCATCTCATGTACTTTGGACATGCTACCAGGAGAGATTAACCCATGCCAAAGGAAATTATGTTTAATAGAGGGTCAAAGAAAAGGAGGAAGACCCCCCAACATCATGGACTGACATAGTGTCTGTAACAACGGGCTCAAAAATAATAAATGATGGCGAGGATGACATAGGAATGGGCCGTGATTCACTTTGTTGTCCAGTAGAATAAAATAACGAGGGAGGTGCTCTCAGCCATCCAAACAGATGAGTTTGAAAATGTTTCCAAGAATGGAATCACAGATTTGACTAATGTATTAAGTATAATGGATAATACTTTGAAGGTTAAAAGGTTGTTTTGTAAAAAAATTTAAATGCATAGCTTAGAAAAAAAAAACCTGGGTTATTTTTGGATACCCGCTTGAATGTTGTCATCAAGTCGGTGCTGCACAGTAACCCTATGCACATCGGAACAGAGCACTCGTCTCCATCCCAGCGTCACGCCTGTCCTTCACTTTGAGCTCACTGTTGCAGTCACTGCCAATCCCTCTCTCTCATTGAGGGCCTTCCTTCTTTACATTGCTGCTCCACTTTACCAAGCATGATGGACTTCTCCAGGGACCGGTCTCTGCTGATAATAAGTTCCAAGTATGTGAGACAAGGTCTTACCATCTTTCCTCTAAAGAGCGTCTGGCCGTCCTTCACCAAGATAGACCAGTTTGCTCTTTTGGCAGTCCGTGGGACTTTCATTCTTCTTTGCCAACACCGTAGCTCAAATGCAGAGAATCTTCTTCTGCTTCCTTATCCAATATCCAACTTTCACACGCACAAAAAGTCACTGAAATACCATGGTTTCTGTCCGCTGTACCTCAGTCCTCAAAGTGACCTTCTTACTTTCCAATACTTGAAAGAAATTTTATGCAACAGATTTACATAATTCAATGTGTTGCTTCATTTCTTGAGTGCTGTTTCCATGAGTGTTGATGATGAATCCCAGCAAGACGAAATGCTTGCCAACTACAATCTTTCTGTTTTTCCTGATGTTACCTATTAGTCCAGTTTTGAGAATCTTGGTTTTCTTTACATTGAGTTGTAATCCATACTGAGGCTGAAATCCTTGATTTTTAACAACTAGAGCTTTAAGTCCTCCTGTCTTTCAGCCAGCAAGGTGTGTCATCTGCATATTGAAGGTTGTTAATAAGCCTGCCTCCCAATCCTGATGCTGAGTTCTTCACATAATCCCGTTTCTCTGATGATTTGCTGTGCAAACAAATTGAGTAAGTAGGACAAGAGGATTCAATTCTGACACACGCTTTTACTGAATTTTAAACCAAGTAGTAGTCCCTTGCTCTGTGCACACAATGTCCTCTGGATCCATGTACAGGTTTCACATGAGCATAATAGGTAGTTCCTGTTCTTCTCAAGGTAATCCATAGTTTGCAGTGATTCATACAGTGGAATCCCTTCACATAGTGAATGAAACACGCTGCACAACAGCTGGTCTTCTCTGTGTTAAGCCAAATCCATCTGATTTCAGCAATGATATCTTTTGTTCAATATCCTCTATTGAATCTGGCCTGAACCTCTGGCAGCTCCAAATCAATGAACTACTGCAACTGTTGTTTACTACTTCAGCAAAATATTGCTTGCATCTGATATCAAGGATAATTTTCTTATTCTGTTGAGTCACATTTATTTGGAATGATTATAAATATGGATTTCTTCCAGTCAGTTGACAAAGCAGCCATCTTCCAAATTTCTAGAGGAGTGCTACCAGTGGTTCATCACTTTGTTGAAACATTTCAATTGATATTCTATCGATTCCTGAAACCTTGTTTTTGGCTAATACTTTCAGGACAGCTTGGATCTATTCCTTCAGTGTCATTAGTTCTTAGTCACATGCTACATCTTGAAATGGACAAATGTTGATTAGTGTGGTTCAATGACTGTGTATTCCTTCTTTCAATGCTTTCTCCATCATTCAATATTTTGCAGATAGAATCTTTCAAGATTGAAACTGAAGGCTTGACTTTTTTAATAATGAGTTATTTCAGTTAAAGATATGCCAACTATGTTCTTTCTTTTTGGTGTTCTAACTCTAAGTCTTTGCACATTTAATCATAATAATTTATTTTGTCTTCTCAAGCTGTCCTTTGAAATTTTCTGTTCATCTCTTTGTGTCCATCATTTCTTCCATGTATTGGGCTAATTTTTCTACTACCCTAAGTCCTTTGCTCAAAAACCATTTTCCCAATGGTGTCTTCTGTGATTTCCCATTTAAAAACCTCAACACCTTATTAGACATAACCAAACACTTATTAGCAATGGTTAGGGTGACATAGGTAATTCATGAAGGCGATGTTCTAAGGCCTACTTTGGTGAGTAGAGATTGAGGCCTGAAAAACTCATGTGGCCATCTAGGGTACAATTACTGGTCTCCTTTGCTCCCCCACTGGGAGGAGAGAAGACTGATAAAAATAGAAACTCTCATGGAAACAATTAGTCTAATAGTTGTATGGGGCATGCACACATCAGCCTTCACATCCATGAAACACAAAGCACTAGGTGGCGCCTGGCTACCACTTCTACCTGCTATGGAAAGGCTTACACAGAAGGCTCGGGTAGAGCAGAGGAGAATACAGTACAGATTCCAGAATCACAAAAGAGACCGGGCTCACAGGCTGGAGAGAGACTGGTGGCACCCTGAAGTCTATGATCCTTAGTCACTCCTCAGGTCTGTAACTGGACTCACCCTTGTAGTTCACGTTTCAGTCACACATCAGACAGGTCTCAAGAGGGATAACAGTGCTAGTGTGGTAGGCACACCTGAGTATAATCAACCAATTAAGACCCAAAGGGCAGCATTTCCCCAAGGACAAATTTCAGAGCATTCGAAAAGAAGCATGGATGGGAACGGGTAACAGAAAGGAAGTACATATGTGATGGTACATGAGATGAAACAAAATGTGTTTAATTGTTGAAAAAAAACTGATGATCTGCTCTGTAAACAGTCACCCAATTCACAACAAAATCAATTTACAAAAAGAAAAAAGTAAAACAAGTAAAAATATGAGCTTCATCTACAGTGCCACACACACACACTTTCTATTCATCCTTTCTGCCTTTGCTAACCCCAAGGTCAGCAGTTCAAAATCACCAGCCACTCCATGGGAAAAAGATGAGGTTTTCCATTCCTGTAAGGAGCTCCAGTCTGGGAAACCCACAGGGGCATTCTACCCTATCCTACAAGGTCGCTGTGAGTCTGCATCAATCTTATGGCATTGAGTTGTTTTTGTTTTGTCTTTTAATCTGTAGCTGATAGGCTATATATTTTACTTAATGATTTAACTTGCCTCAAATTAATAGGTTTTAAATATTAGTATAGAATGAAGTTTTGCATTTTTTATCCACAACTCTATGGCTATCAGAAAGTTAAGTGTCTACAACAGGTGAGTGACCCAACGAACACCTGCAGAGGAAATGAGAGGAGGAGGGAAGGTCGAAGAGAGGGCAGGAAGGGAAGATAGGTAAGGGAAGAGAGGATGGGTGAAATAGACTCTATAGTAAGACAGCCACAGCGAATACCCAAAACGAGTCTGCCTGGGTCATTCATAAAAACCGAGTTGATTCCAAAATATTCCTTTTTTGAAAATACAATTCACAATGTATAACAAAAGCTAAGACCTTGTCAAACTACTTCTGCTTTTACCAAACTTTATGTAGGATTTTATATAGAAAATGTACTTATAATGTCATTAACAGACATATGAAAATATCTATAGAATGCATAGAAACTGAGAGAAATTTTACAAAGCACATGGGCTGTGATATCTTCCCAAGATAACACTGACTGTGCCGGGGTAAAGTCAAATCATTCCATGCCATACACCCTAAAGTATGTTAGCGAGTCACCATCACAGTGAACAGCGTCCATTTCTACAGAGAAAGCGTACATGGTTCGGCTGGGAGTGAAGCAGAGGAGCAGAAATGCTCCCTGCTGCAAGCTGACAGTTACATGGGACCCCTGAAGTTTTAAATTGAGTTCCTCTGCTAATTACCGGCCTGAAAGAGACAAAGAATGATCCACATTTTATTCTCTGCTGAACTTGCAACAAGCACTCGTGAATGGGACATTAGGGTCAAGCTGGGAAGCTCCAGTTTGTTTGACCGAGTACAGAGCATGGTGTCACCTCCCGCGCAAATAAGGTCAGGTACACCTCCCTGCCTTGGGTTCCCACCAGGGAGATGTCAGCGTAACCGGGGCTAACTGAGGACTTGAGAGAGAGGATAAAACAAAAACGCAAACAAAACAGAAAACAAAAAATCACGTTGCCTATGGATTTGAAGTTATTTATGTTTTAAAATGAATTCAAATATGTACAATCTCATTCTTTTCCATCACATGCTACACCTAGTGGTAAGAGTGTCAACTATTCTGTCTATTTTCTAAACAGCTCATTGTATGACCAGTAAAGCTACACAGCAGGCAGGTACTTTAATGAAACAGGCCTATTCTCTGGGGACAAGAACCTGTGGTTGAAACGCTAGCACTGTGATCATGAAAGCACTTTGTTCTTGCCAATGAGCAATACTTTTGATGTGGATCCTGATCAAAAATCCCCTTGGGAAGGAAAAACGTGTAGCGGTGGGGAGGGGGGAACAAAGGAGTGTTGTGATGTGAGATTTCAAAACAGATTTTCTCAGAAGAAAAAATACCTTCAGCATTCAAAATGGGTATGCATTCTACCTTTCTGGAAAGTCATAGAATGACGTTGCCAAAGCAGCCTCATTGAAGTTAAAGTAATAAAAGTAATTAATTTATTCATTCAACCAACAGTGTTGAGTATACTACTTTCGTGCATGGAAGAAACATAAGAACACTCGAGAACACAATCCCATGACCAGTGCAATTCCTTTCTCTCTTCTCTTTATTTAACTTACTATAACTCGGCATCCAACATGTGGCTGAATGAAAAAAACCGAGGGGCAGCTTACACACTGTAGCCCGGCATGTGAGAGTTAGGAAACAAGCACTAATCAATGGGTACCTCCTCATAGTGTCACAGTGAAGACTTTGGGGAATCACAGAGAATGTGTTTGACATCCCAGCTCCTTCATTTAATGGCTGTCTGCAGGAATAGGAAACTTCATGGTCTCAATTTCCTTAATATAAAAAATAATCGTGTAGCAGTGCCTACTGTACACGGTAGTTAAGAACATGAAGTGTGACACTGCCAAGAACCTTTTACGCATGTTTTTAACAAAGTAGAATTATTTTGGCTATCTTTTAAAATGCTAAACCTACATCAGTTCTTAAATAATTATACACATACTTTGTGGCAAGAATCCAGAAGCACCAAACTTTATTTTACCTCTTGTGAAATCATAGCCTCTAAAAATATAACCCTTAGACTGTTCATGCGTCCTAAGCATCTTAACCAATAAACTCCACCTTCAAGGAGCCCTTCTGAAAAAATAAACAAGAAAATTCTTACCGAGTTTTGGCAAAGAATAGGGCACTTTAAAGTAGTCTTCATAAAACTCAATTAGTCTCTTTGTTATATGGAGGGCGTAGTGCCCGGATCCTCTTCTGATGGCGTCGGGTCTTGCATACAACCGCACCTAAAACATATGCAGACGCAGCACTTTAGCCTTTTGGTCTCAAGTTGTATCTATCGTGCAAATATGAACCTACACAAATTACTTCAAGGACTACAAAAATTAAACAATATCCTTTGTCCATTATATCAAGGCACTTTGTAATTGAAAGAATCAAACTACAACAATTGAAGTAACCAAGGTGTGCAAGTTACAATTTCCTCCCTTTGCAAGACGACAAAGAGAACAATTCTATACCTTGCTTCAAAATAAATATTCAAAGTGATCACTTATGTGCGCCTGTTAGAGATTTGAAGGTATGGTGGATTAATATAATGGGTCCCTAACGATGCTGAAAATAGTCAGGATACGGTGGCTCAGCAGGAGAGAAAATTCATGGTTTGTTAAAGACATATTATAACAAACTTTGAAAGTATTACTGAGCAGGGCAGAAATATAATTTATGCCCCCTTCTTTTCTTTGGAAAAAACCTGTCTTGTTCCCATTCTGCAAACCAGGGATAGAAAATTCTTGCCTGGACATCAACAATCCTCATTCTGGTGGGCACTCTGCAAGTGCTCCTGGCTCAAACCCAGCTGAACATCATTCATATTCCAGCACAATCTGGACCCTTAATATGGATTTTAAATCAAGCATTGTATATTATCTAGTCCTCAGCCAAGAAGGATCCTAAGGCAAGTAACATAAAACTGAACAAAACTAACAATTGTACAGAAAAGGCTAAAATGAGATTAGTTTCCATAAAGCTTTCATAAAGCTATCCAGCATCCTTCTTTCCAAAGGCTAAGTCTATTTTTCACAGATGTGGTCCCTAATCCTCATATCAATTGTGTGAATAAGAAATGTGTATTTTGTACAGCAGTGGAGAGCAGTGTCCTGGGAGTTGGATTTTAGTCCAACTCTGCCACTAAGAACGTGGGATGCTGGTGAGCAAATTACTTAACCTGCTTGGGTCTCAAATGTTCTCATTTATAAAATAAAGGTGTTTGCCACCAGATAGTTCTACAGTGTTTTTCAATTCTAAAACACCTATTCCCAATCCCATTTTACAGATAAAAGGATTTATTTTCTTACTGGTGATTTTCCCAAATCAGTATAAAATATTTTATTTAGTATATGTAAATGGATATTTATGTTCATAAAGACTACAAAGGAAAACTGTAGTCCATGTGTAATGGTTAGATCTTATACTAACTTGGTACTTTTGTGGAGGCAGGGGTGGAGTCAAACCTGTCAATCATGTAGTCGCCTAGTGACGCCTCCTTGGGGGCGTGGCTTTTTATAAGCGAACAGCAAGAACTTCTTTCTCAAGCCCGCCGCCTTCCCTGCTTGCCAAGATTGTGTCTGCCTCTAGCGTCAGCCCCATGTGGACTGCAGACCCTGCATGTTTCAACACCCTGCCATTTCCCACCAACCCTGGATCCACAGGACTCTGCGCCCACCTGTGATCCCCCTGCTTCCGCTAAAGGTACTTGTTCTGTTTCATCCGCCTGCCTCAGCTGGGATGCATTCTTGATGTGAAATTGTTTCTTGATATCAAGGGTTTTTTTTTTCTGATTTCAAATCCATAAACAATCTATGTCATTGGTTTTGTTTCTTTAGACACCCTAGCCTACCCCATCGCAATATAACACATGATTGTACAGGTGACTCTTTACCATCTATATTAAAAGGAGAGAGAAGGGAAAACCAAAGCAGCTGCTCTTAAGTCAATTCTGAAGCAGCGGCTCGATATGTCCCAGAGCAGACCCGCTCCATAGAAGTGTATCACGGTAATTCGTCTGGAAGTCGTTCCTCGGGACTTCCTTCAACAGAATTTCTGGGTAGGGGTGAGCCAATCGCAAACTATCTGTACAGTCAAGATATAAGTACAATCTAAAAGCCTAGAAAATCGAGGAAAACACATTTTGACTTTAGCTTGAAAGACCTATAATTCAATACCAGATTTACTGACTAACACATTTCCAACAAAAATGGCTGACAGAAATATAACCTCTTCCATCAATCAATTCCACAAATCAGTCAAGATATCTGCAATGAATTCAATAACAATTAACTACTAAAATGATGAAGCTGCTTCTCATGCAGCAACTAAGTTAGATATAAAATTGGGTCCAGTCACCACAGATTTAGTCGGCAGCGGTAGAAAGCCGACACTCTCAGGAAAGCCCATCTGAAAGAGCAGCACATGCCACTCTTGACACTCGGGGAAATGCAATCATTCTGAGTCCCTGCTGTGCCTGGCATCAACTATTCTGTATACATTCGGTATTTTAGGTGGAATTCCCAAGAGATAGGCCACAAGACAAGTAGGGTGTGTGGGTGATCAGGAAAGAGGCGTGCCCAGGAGATACCTCCGAGGGAATAGGCAAAGCAGCATCCAGAAACGTGAGAATCCAAGCGAGGCTGCAATTTCAGGTGAAATCTGGAGCACAGACTGACCCACAAGGGCCTCGATGATCTGGAAAGTGTGTCCTGCGTGATTGGCTGGCTCCCATGAGCCTGGACCAGGCCTCATTGGCTGCTCACTGCTAAGGGCGGGCATAAAACCTCAGGCACTTCCTGTTCTTGAGACAGCTGGGCAAGGAGCTCCCCCAGTCAATTGCTCGTGTTTTGGGACTCTCAGGTGTGAGCAGTTAGGAGTAAAATCACTAAAACGGAGCAATAGGGACATCAAATAGGGAAGGGGATCTAGCCTATACAACAGCAACTGTCATAGAAACTAATTCACTGTCAACAGATATTTAATTAGCACGTGCTCGGTGCCATAATAATCCGAGAAGTGGTGGACTGCTCACAAAAAGGTCAGTGGTTCAAAGCCACCAGCTAACTGAGAGGTCACCACTTCAAACTCACACTTCAGGAGCAGCATGAGGCCATCTGCTTCCATTGAGGTTTACAGCCTCGGAAATTCTAAGGGACACTGCCTGCCTCTCTGTCCCGCAGGGTCACTATGAATCAGAATTACTCAATGGCAGTTGGTTTAGTTTTTTGATTATTTTTAATAGGGATGAAAAAGACTACAGGAGGAGCAGGTGTGCATGTGTGTGTGAGAGATTGAGAGAGAGGAATGACTCAATGGCAGTGGGTGTTTTGTTCTTTGGGGGGAATTTTGTACCATGGTCAAGGCTAAGTATTTTTTATTTAATGATGAAGAAAACATGGTCTCTAGTTAAATGAGGTACAAAGCATTAAGGTACAAAGATCAGAGATAATATAATCATCATTATTAAAAAGCTTAACATATATTCAGTAATTTAGTATTTGTATTTTTTAGTTACATTATTTTCATATCAACTTGAAGATATGAAAATGTAGGGGTGGAGTCCAGTCTGTCAATCAGGTGATTGATGATGCCTCCTGTTGGGCATGGTCTTCTCATATGAAGGATCCTGGGCTCTCTCTCTCTCTCTCTCTCTCTCTCTCTCTCTCTCTCTCTCTCTCTCTCTCTCGCTCTCGCTCTCGCTCTCGCTCTCGCTCTCTCTCGCTCTCTCTTTTTCTCTTTCCCTCTGCCTTTACCCTCCTGCTGGCAAGCCACTCAGAGACCTTCCAGAGCCCTGTGATGCTTCTACCACCATTTGATCCACAAGACTTGTCACCTACCAGCCTGTGATCTTCCTGCATTTTGCATCATTGCTTGCAGCTGTGTGAGTCTGAAGAGGAATTTATGGACTAAGATCAGACTTACAGACTAGTATTGGACATAAGGACTTTATCAGGACTATACTGGGATATTTTATTTATGCAGAATTACTTCTTGATATAAAGCTCTCTCTTACACATATATGAGTGTCCTTGGAATCCACTCTGTCCAGCAAACACATTGTACAAGTAACATTTTCCTTTGATATAAATGGCAAATGTATCATGAGAAAAATATATAGCTTTCAGAAGGTTTGAAATGAAGTAACTAATAAATTCAAGTTAAAACTATAACTAGGACCACTACAAAATGACAGAGTAAGGGTCACTGATTTTAATCTTAAGCACCATCACCGATTTTGGTAAAAATGCAGCTATTTCTATCAATCAACTCCACCAGTCTGTCAAGCTATCTGCAGGACCAGACAAGAAAAGCATGATTGAGTCAATCTGGTTGTTAAGAATTGATGGAAATGATCCAATTCCAGGTGAGGAAATAAGACATAGAAGCAGTGTCTTCATTTATTCATTCCAACATGTATTGCATGCCTGCTGTGTACCAGGCACTTTACGGGAGCCTACAAATAAAACAAGACCACAGAGTGCGTAGCCCTCGAGGTCTGAAGTTTGAACTCACCAGCCGCTCCAATGGAAAAAAGATAAGTTTTTGGTTCCTGTAAAGATTTACAGCCTTGGAAACCAAAAGTGGCCATTCTGCTCTGTCCTATAAGGTCAGTGTGAGTCAGAATTGACTAGATTCATACCATGCACTTCATAGCAGTGCCTAGATGTTGATAAGTAATGGCATGGATTAAGTTGTGTATCCTCAAAAGATGGGTGAGCTTGGCTGGATCATGATTTCCTGTATTGTGATTTTATTACTCCCCCACTTCGTGATCTTCTATGTATAGCTGAAGCTGGACTAGGTCATGGTGATGAGGATTATGTTATGTTTGTTATGTCACCGAGGCAGGATTCAGTGGGAGGCAACAGCCCTAGTCAAGATAAGGCCCCTCGTCCAGTGTCAGGAGAATCCTCCGGGGAGATAAGAAGAGAGAGAGGACCCTCCCCACCACAGTGAAAGAAAAGCCAGCAGAGTGTGTCTTTTTCACCGGGATCCCTGCCCTGAGAGCCTAGATTCAGGGAAAGAGGGATGTCCATACAGATGGAAATCTCCAAGGAATGCCAAGCCCACAGATGCTGAGGGCAGACAAGGACTTTGTCTTAGAGTCAACAGAGGAAGAAAGCCTTCCCCTAGATCTGGCATTTTGAGTTCTGACTTCTAGCCCTGAAACCATGAGAAAATAAACGAACTTGTCAAAGCCATCCCAGTGCTTAAGCTGTGTTGTAGCACCACTACTCTTCACGGCATCTTAAATGACACACAGATTAACAGCAAAAGGACAATATGAACATCAAAAGGGCATCTTTTGCTTTTCCTCTCATTCCAACAGATCAACTGATTAATCTCTTGTCCAAGGCCAAGTCCTTATTCCATCCCCTTTTACTTGAACAAAGACGTCACTGCCAAAATGCCTTCCCCGTTTCCTGCATCACCAACTGATGCCTGCCTCCTGGATCATTCTCCTCGGTAGGCACATACTCTGTTTTGTCTCCTTTGTTAAAATTAAAAACCGAAAAACCCTTAACCTCTGTTCCTCCAATTATTGTCCCATATTTCCATTCCCTTTTATATCAATGATACTCAAAAGAGTTTCCTATATTATAATAAACAACATAAAATGTAATATGAACCAGCATGAAAGTGGGCATATAATATAGAGACAATTATAAATGGGGTGTTTTGAAACGTATATCCCCTGCTTTTAAGTTGCTCATGAACTACAACCAGGCTTTTTTTTTTTCTTTTAATTTTAACAATTTATTGGGGCTCATACAATTCTTTTCACAGTTCATTAACCAGGCTTTTATACCCAGAAAACCAACACTAAATCCAATGTCACTGAGTTGATTCCAACTCCATGTTGGGTTTCCAAGGCTGTAAATCTTCAAGGGTGCAGAAAGCCTCAACTTGCCTCCATGAAGCAGTTGATGCGTTTGAAGCCCTGACACTGTGGTTGGTAGTCAGCCCAAAGCACCACCTGGGCCCCCAACAGTCTACCAGAACTAGACGCACCAAAAGTACCCTACTAATGACTTCACAATGCATGCTTGCCCTGTCAGCAGTGCTTGGGACAGGCGATCATGTGTTCTCTTTGAAACACTTTTGTTACTTGACTTCTATTCCCACTTAAGCACTCCCAAGTTTGGCTGGCTCCTCCTCTTTCTTCCCTCAATGGTAGAGAGATCCGGATTGCAAGCCATAGGCTTCTTCCACAGGCTGTCTACACTTAAGATCTTGCTAATCATATATCATATCTAGTTTTCAGATATTAAAACTGAAGACTTTCCCTACAATTTCAGATTTGTAAATGCAGCTGCCAACTGATACCTCCACTCAAATATCTATCAGTCATATTAAAACCAAACCTTGATACCTTGATATCTGTCTCTCTCTCTCTCTCTCTCTCTCTCTCTCTCTCTCTCTCTCTCTCTCTCTCTCTCTCTCTCTCTCTCTCACACACACACACACACACACACATCCTGCTTCTCCTATAGTCTGTTTCATCCTGTTTAAAACTAATCCAAAAAACAAAGCAGCCACTGTTGAATCAATTCTGACTCATCGTGACACTGTAGGACAGAGTCAAACTACTTCCAGGATCTCCAAGACTGTGAACTGTACATGCTGACAGAAAAAAAACGCATCTCCTCTGTCCCTGGGAGTAGCAGGTCAGCTCCCACTGCAGACCTGGTGGTCTGCAGCCTGCTGCAGCAGCCACTCGGTCACCGGGGCTCCCTTACAGGTAATACCGCCCTCCACTCACGAAGGCTCTGATGCCGCAGAGTGATAACATTCCTTTGCATTTCAGAAATATCGTTTTAGGGGCCTAAACCTTAGTGAACTGAAGTACAGGGGATGGCTTCAGGCTTCAAAACTCACAAAAATGAGATAAACACTGAAAGGGGAGGCTAGGGGAGTATGGAACATCTACTCGTGCATGTTACAGAATAGACTGTAAACTGAAATAAAGAATAGGAATTTAAGGCACAGATATATCAGTTAAAGATTTGAAGCAACAGGGTGGCGTGACTAGAGTTATGTTAAGCGATTACATGAACTGATCCACTGCCGTGGAGCGAACACTGACACAAAGTGAACCAGGGTGGGTTTCTGAGACAATGACTGTTTACGGGAGGAGAAAACCCAGTCTTTCTCTCCTGGAGCTGCTGGTGGTTTTGAACTGCCCACCATGGGATTCTCAAGCCAATATGTAACCACTACACCACAAGGGTTACAAATCTTAGTGTATATGTCTTATAGGGGCTAGGAATGAGTGAAACAAATAAATTGAGACTATGCCAGCAAGACAGATGAAAGAGAACAGTGATTTGATCTAGAGAGAGCAATTGAGAGGCAGAGAAAAGATGGAGCTATTCAACTGCTCTCACTCGCTTTTAAACAAGTCACTGAGATATTGCGCGTGGTGAATTTTAGGACCATTCGCATTGAAAACTAGCCACTCACACATGCACATACCTTACTCTGTTGTACTAAGTGAACCTGGATTGAACTGTGGAGGGAAGAGTTTAAAATATTGCATAACCTTGTGGTTAATCAATAACATTTTGTATAATAATTTACGTGACCGTACATAAACATTTCTATTTGCTTTCTTCTTCTAGAGTAACTAGATTCTACCTCATCATTACAAACAAACTAAATCTTCATAAACCCGTTTATCACTCAAAAGCACTGAAATATAATTTTATTACACCTGCCTATTTGCATTTTCTGACATGCCATGATAAGCGTGAAGCGCTAAAGAGGCAAATTGCTTACTTTTCCCGGAGCAGGCTTTATCTCTCCTTCTAAAAGCTTTTCCGACCACCAATGTCAACCAGGTTGCCACTGAGTCCCATGTGGAGGACAATGCACTAGGAATTTGCAGGGATGGCTTTCTCTCTGACAACTTGTGTCAGCTTAAGAGAGTCAGCAAACTTCTCTGAATCTCGGCTCCTCAGTGTCTTCCCGGAGCAACAATCTAGAATCCCCTTAAGCCTAGGGGACTGATCAGCGATATAAACCTATTGTCTTCCCCTGTGTAGTCCCCATTTACAAGCAGAATAAAAGAAAAGGTTTTTATTTCCTCAGTATAGTTTGGCTATTTTTACATCTTTCACTTCTCTTGAAAATAAACTATCTTGCTCTCGTTCTCTATCTGTTGTCCTTGAGTATTCCTCTTCTATTCCATGAACTTGAGACGGGGAAGACAGAAATAGCTGTAGTAACCAACACAAATGGAAGAGGCGTGTCCTTATGGCTCCAATCCTGTGGTGATGCATCATAAAAAGAGCTAAAGTTTAAGAACTTCAGACTTTTGATCCCTTAAAAAAAAATAAACTCACTCACTGCCACTGAGTTGACGCCGGACTCACAGTGACCTTACAGGACAGGGAAGAACTGCCCCTGTGAGTTCCTGAGACGGTAACTCTTTATAGGATGACATAGCCCCCATCTTTCTGCCAAGGAGTAGATAGTGTTTTTGAACTGCTGACCTTGCAGTTAGCAGCCCACAGTGTACCATCAGGGGTGCTACTGATCCCTTAAAGCACTTCAATGCCCCAAATCAGTGTTCTTTTGGTAGTGTCTCTCCTTAGACCCAGTGGGATTGACTGTGTAGTTTCCTGGGCTCTCCATATTTTATGCAAGTTTCATTTATCTGTAGTATTTTCATTTTTTTTATTCCTGAAAAGGGGGGAGGGATGCTAACGACATCTTTCAATCCTTTATATAAAAAAAAAACCAACCCACAAAGAGTAGATACATTTCAGTTATCCCGAGGACTGAGAGTGACTGCCTGGAGGCTATGTTGGGAGGAATCCTAAAACTACATCTGGACCCAGCAGGGGGATCTGTGAAATTCCTGCTGTGCATTTACAGATAAAGGCCGTTGTGGTGGTGCGGGACATATGCATGATCAGGACAGACTAACCTTTCAGGGAGGTGTAAGGGAAGGCAACTCTGCATAGACTTGAATTGATCTGGCCTTTGGTGGTTGTGCGATTTAGAGAAAGGACAGCAAAGGCTGATTAAGAACGTCATCATTTATTTATGTTTATTAATTAATAGTTAATGAGCCTCTATTAACAAATGCACGGCAGCCTGAACCTGTTGAAGAGCCTTTTCTTGTTCTGTGCCTCAATTTTCAAGCTACACTACCTTTGGGACACCTAACCTGTGAACTGTGTCACTGTACTTTGAGGTCCCTTTAAGACTTGCCTCGCCAGAGGATTGGAATGTACATCTCTGGAGCTGGGGACTGACTGTTGGTGACCTGCCTTGCTGTTGGCTGCCTGTGCTGGGATAGCCCACATCGCTCTACAGAGGACTACCTGGTGGCCCTCAAGACTTGAAGGACTGCCAGTGGCTCACAACACTCTCACAGGAGTGAGTTGCACTGAGCTATTTGTACTGATTTATAATTTAACTGTTCATTTCTTGTATTATATATCTATCTGTCTGTATATAATTTAACAGTTCATTTCTTGTGTTATATATCTACCTATCTTTGTAAATATATATATATAATTATCAGCAATCTGGTTTTGTCTCTCTAGAGAACCCTGTCTAACACAGATGGTCAGGCTGCCATGCGTGTGCTGAGTGTCCAAAGGGAAGCGAGAGAGACGGGTCTCATTTTTGCAGGAGGGCACAGTCTAGCGGGAACACAGAACTACAAGAACTCATATTGAGAAGCAGAAAGTGGACCTCAGTTACAGGAGCTTTTCAAATATAGCCTCCCTACAGCGGTGGTGATTCAGCAAAACAGGGTAAGTGGACCAGAGGAATCAGGAGAAACACAGTTTCAGATTCTGGGACAGAGTGCTGATACCTTTCTCTGTGATAAAGATGTAGGGAAAAGTACATACGCAATTGTAACATAATGCAAAAAAGTTCAAGTCCACACTCGCAAGTGCCCAAACAGTATCATCTCAATTTAAAACACTTCATATAGTTTATCACTTCTCTTTATAAAATTCCTAAGTAACAGATAGGGATTTAAGTAATTAATTCACGTGTTATAGATGAAGAAGATGGAGATAGGGTTTTTAATAGTCGCTGAACTTCCCAAAGCATTTCTACTAGACGGCTTTCGTTATTTGTTGTGCTCGAAAATGAACTGTATGAAACAGTGTGTCGTTACACCATACAACAAAGAACAGAATCTACACCAGAAGCACACTTGTTAAATGAAATTTTCTCTGATTTGTCATCTGTAATTTTGTATTTAAATTAAATAAACCTTCTGGCTTGCTGGAGTTATTCTCTGAGAAAATTTTACACTGCAAGAGTATGTTAGGAATTTTGGGAGACAGTAATTACTTCACACCTTTAAAATATCACTATAATAACAATAATAAGTTTACATTTCCTTTCTGCTCTAATGGAAAGCTTAGTCCCTTTAATAACTGCAAAGCGACAATGTACTGTCCCTAAATTCTCAACCAATAAAGCTGAATTAATGCACCTACGTGAATATAATTTGATTTGGGAATTCTTCACAGAAAATACTAAACCGTAACAAGGCCAGGAGAAAGACACAGGTGCTTCAGGTACTAAGCGCAGAGAAATAAATTGATACAACGACAAAAGGAGATAGTAAACAAGAAATAAAACCCAAACATTTTATAGTTTTATGTTTATCTCATTTTAGCTAAGTACAGTGAGTTAATACACACAAACCTGACAGAAACGGGACCAGTGCTAAGCTCAGGAGGCAATAAACTTAAAGAGGTGCCTGGAAGAAGGAGAGGCAGGAGGCCGGCCTGGCAGGAGCAGCCAAGGATCAGGTAACTGACCAGGGCCTGAACACCCCAGTGAAGAGTCTGGAGGCGCTGCCTGGAGAAGCTCGGAGCCAGTTCTCAGTCTAAAGCAGAGTAATGTGATTGAAAGCAACAAAGAGAGACTATGTAGGCAACAGAATTTAAGATATCTTGAGCCAGGGAGGCTAGAGTATAGAAAATCATGCTATTAAAAGTGAAAAATGTATCCTATAGATTTTTTTCTTCTTTTTTTAAAAATCATTTTACTAGGGGTTCATACAATCCATACATCAATTGTATAAAGCACATTCGTACATTCATCACCCTCATCATTCGCAAAACATTTGTCCTCCACTTAAGCCCTTGGCATCAACTCCTTACTTTTACCACTCCCTCCCTGCTTCCCCCCTCCCTCATGAACCCTTGATGATTTATAAATTATTAGTTTGTCATATCTTACACTGTCCGATGTCTCCCTTCACCCACTTTTCTTTTGCCCGTCCCCCAGGGAGGAGGTTCTATGTAGATCCCTGTAATCGGTTCCCCCTTTCCACTCCACCCTCCCTCCACCCACCCGGTATCATCACTCTCAACACTGGTCCTAAAGGGATCATATGTCCTGGATTCCCTGTGTTTCCAGTTCCTATATGTTCCAGTGTACATCCTCTGGTCTAGCCAGATTTGTAAGGTAGAATTGGGATCATGATAGTGGGGAGGCAGGGGGAAATCATTCAAGAACTAAAGGAAAGTTGTATGTTTCATTGTTGCTACAATACACCATGACTGGTTCGTCTCCTCCTCTTGATCCTTCTGTAAGGGGATATCCAGTTGCCTACCGATGGGCTTTGGGTCCCCAATCTGCACTCCTCCCTCATTCACAATGATATGATTTTGTGTTCTATGATGCCTAATAACTGATCCCTTCGGCCCCTCATGATCACACAGGCTGGTGTGCTTCTTCCATGTGGACCTTGTTGCTTCTTAGCTAGAGGGCCACTTGTTTACCTTCAAGTCTTTAAGACCCTAGACACTCTATCTTTTGATAGTCGGGCACCATCAGCTTTCTTCACATTTGCTTATGCACCTGCTTTGTCTTCAGTGGTTGTGTCGGGAAGGTGAGCATCATGGAATGCCAGTTCAATAGAACAAAATATTCTTGCATTGAGGGAGTACTTGAGTGGAGGCCCAATGTCCATCTGCTACTTTAATAGTAAACCTATAAATATATGCACATAGATGTATCCTATAGATTTTAATGAGAAAACCGTCAGCAATAGGCACTATCACCTTAGTTAAAGTCTTAATTCTGAGGAGGGGACTTTCAAATCAGAGGTGAAGGGATCAGAAATAGCTCACGATGAGGAGGTGAGGCACATGGTAGGGTCTGACACACAACGATGTCAAAACTAACATGACGTCAAATCACAAAGCAGAAGTACATACCAAGCCTCCTCAAGGAGTCTCACTTGGAACCAAAACCATACACCTTTCGGGTAGATCGTTTCATAAAACATACCTTAATCATTTTAAACATCTCACAAAGACTCGCCCTGAGTCCCTAGGTGTGCAAATGGTTTGGGCTCAAATACTAACTTCAGGTTCCTGGTTTGAACCTGCCTAGAGTATCAAGATATGTTCCCATAAGCATTTGGAAAACCCTGTGAGACAGTTGTACTTTGTAACATGTGGGGTCACCAAGAGATGTTAAAGCCAGACTTATAATAAATTCCATCTTATCACTAACTGTCATAAAGACAATCCGGAGTATTGGTACTGATAAAGCTGCTCTAACGTCTGGTTCTTGTGCCTACCCCTTTTGCTTCGCACACTGCTTCTAGATACCACTTTGGGTACCTATTGTGATTCCACAGTTCCCATTGACTGGCTCTCTGTAAGTAGATCTGCTGGCCTTTCTGTCTAGTCCTTCTTAGTCTGGAAGTCCCACTGAAATGTATTTAGCATCATATCAATATCCAAAAGCCTCCACTGTGGTTGAGTGATATGAAATGAATAGACAGGTAATCTAAACTAGGTCTTCTACATGGAATGGAAATTCTACCACTGGGCTACCATTAATATGATAACAAAGAATTCCCTAGTAAAGCATTGGCTGAAAATTATGAGTTGCTACTTTTATGGCGTTAATTCTGGATCTCACAGCCTTTACTCTGCAGAATCCTGCTGCTGTTTGCTGTCGTTGTTGCGGCCACTGTTGTCAGTGGCTGTTGAGTCAGTCCCTACTCATGGAAACCCTTCGTACAACAGAACTTAGCATTGCTGAGCCCTGCACCATCCTAAAAATTGTTGTTACATTTGAGCCCATTGTTGCAGCCACTGGATCAATCCATCTTGTCAGGAGCTTTCCTCATTTCCTCTGCCCTTTTACGTTCCTAAGCATGATGTCTTCCCAAGGAACTGGTCTCTCCTGATAACATGGTTCGTAAATCAACCCAAATTCACTGTCATCAAGTCGTAGCAGACTCATCTTGACCTTATAGGACTACCCCAGTGGGCTGCCAAGAGTATAAAGTGTGACAAGAACAGAACGCCTCATCTTCGTCCTGTTGAATCACTGACAGATTAGAACTAGCAACCCAATTTGTCACCCACTAGACCACAAGAGGTCCTGAACACGGGTTCACAGGCTCTCTAAAGTGTGTCCTATATTTCTCAATAGGATGTTAAGTTCTTTAAAGAGCAAGTGCATTTTTTAAATTTCTCTTTTCGCTGTCCATTGTCCAGTGCAATGCCTTGCACTCAGCATGGATTGACTACATGTTGCTAGCTCCCATAAACCGATAATAAACTTTCAAAGTCCTTGTCCACTCTGGTACTAAAATGCTGTTATCATAGATTGATTGCATCTCCAAACCGCATTTTGCTTCAGGCAAGGAAATTAGCACTGTGGCAACCTGTGCAGTCTCTTCTTGAAGATCACTTCGCATTTATTCCTAAGCGTAGTATTTGCCACTTCACTGTAGAACTTCCAAGCTGAAGTTACGTACGGGCACTTCACGACAAGACAGGCTTTATCGCAGTCACGCATTCCACAGTGGGATTTTCCTATGTGCATGGGGAGTGAAAATAGAGAGGTGTCCAAAGATTTGAGAACAAATGGCATTATCATTTGATTCCATTTTCCCCTGAGCATTTTGAAACCTCTTATAAATGTGGTAAACTGAATGTGGCCTCCAAAGATAACTACATCCTCATCCCGGATTCCGAGACGACTCCTTAATGTGGCACAGGAGACTTTGGAAGACGTGATTAAGGATCTTGGAATAGGGAGGTTACCCTAGCTTACCTAAGTGGACCCTAGTCATGATCACAAGCACCCTAAAAGAAGGAGGCAGGCAATAAAAGAAGAGAAGGTGGTAGGTGATGGCGAAGAGAGTTACAGGCGCTACGATGGGAAAAACCTAGAAATAAGGCCCAGAGACACTCTTGTTTCCACTCTCTGAGACTCATTTAGACGTCTGATCTCCAGAACTGTTAAAATTATAATCTGTATTGCTTAAAGGCATGAATTTATGATCATTTGTACTGCAGTACAACATTTTTTATTTCCGTGTCACTAAATACAGCATTTTTTCTTTTCGGATTTTGAAAGTTGGGGCACAATTTATGCTTCTTCCTGTGCCTTACGGCTCTCAAGGTGTTGTTTCGGCACCTCCACATCATTTCACATGATCACCAGTCACACGACATACCAATGTGCATAGGCGCGCACAAGAAAGAGAACGTGCACTAGTTGAATGACAGTAAGAATGATCTGCAGTGATGTTTTTCCAAGTGTGGTCTCAGAATGTTTTGCATCAGAATTCCCCGGAATCGTTGTTTAAAACTCAGATTCCTAGGCTTCACCACACAAAAGTTTTGAGTCATCTCTCTCAGGCAAGGCCTTAAAATCTTCATTTAGCAAATTCCAAGTCAATGCGGCTCCTAGTGAGCCTCTAAGCTGGAGCAGATCTGTCCCTGTGCGTTTCTGAGGCTGTCACTCTTCATCAGTATTAAAACCCTTCTCTTCTCCCAAGTGGCAGCAGTGGTTTTGAACCGCTGACCTTGCAGTGATTACAACCCACAACATAACCATTCTTTTGTTCATTTAGCACTACAGCAAGCAAATCTCAATAAATCCTTAAAAGAAATATGTATCCGAAGCCTAACATATAAGAAAATGTGTATCTACGTATACATCTTTATTCCTTAAATCCCTTGCAACTTCTGTATCCTCAAAGCAGATATAATTAACATGCCCACTATTATTTTTTACAATGACTACTTTCCCCCCTGTGCAATAAACAATGAAGAACAGATGAAACATACCCAATGGTTGGAAAGAAGTTGTTTAGAACTGCCACCGCCCACAGACATGGCGGCGGCAGCGATTCATGTCCTCGGCTGGCTAAGGATCAGAACTGACTCCACGGCAGGGGGTGACTGGAGATAAGTATCTCCTTTGAATCACAAGGTTTTTGTTTTGGTTTGGTTGTTTTTTAATCAAGATAGAATTAACTTATAAAGTGTCCTTATTAAGATATCTATTTTATCCTTGGTCAAATATCTTCAGCAAGAGTGGCTGATAAGTATATATTTTTGTAAATCCAGGGGCTCGGTGCACAGCTGGACTCGGTTTCAATTTACTTTGTCCCATCTGTCTTTTTATTCCCTGATTTCCAACCGCCTGCTGACCTCACTTTTATGTGCACCTTTTTTCCCCTTGGGTTTGGCTGGCATCTCGAGAGAAGCAGAGCCAGCGATGCTTGTGTGAATGTGCACATAGAAAGAGGTTCACATCAAGCTATTGCTCACGCAGTTGCAGAAGTGCAAAGCCCAGTGTGATTCGAGCCTGTGCCGCTGATGTGAACTAGGGGCTGCTCCTGATTCGAGCGCCTGCAGAGACTGACCAACAGGAAATATGAAGACCACAGGCTGGTGGATGCCAATGGAATGAATCTCAACTTGGCCACAGGAATCCAAGGTCCCCAGGCAACTGATGGCTTCTGGGGTCGGCAGGTATTATAACAGGAGGTGATGAACCAGATGCAGAATCCAGATCCAGCAGAAGTGAGCTAGCTTACACATAGTGTCCATCTGTCTGAAAAGTGGGCCATGTTCAAGTGAAACTCCCTCAACTGTATCAAGGCTGTGGCCAGATAGAGGAAGCCATATGCACAGCGTGGGCTCGCAAACCAAGGCTCTCCAGCCATAAGCACCTCTTCCGATACACACGTGTGGCTCTGGTGTAAAAATTAAAATCTCTGTAGGATATTATTCAGGTAATGGTGGTTTCATTGGTTTGTAAACATAGGTTCTGGCTCTCAAACAATTTCTGAAGAGTTGTGAGGGACAAGATTGGCTCTTGCATCTCAAAAGTTGGCCAACCCCTGCTCTCCCAAAAGAAGCCCGTTCTTCCAAAATAGGTCGGCTGCTTCATGGCAGAGCCCGCCATGGAGTTGAGCACGCTATGTTCGACCACATCATGAGAGAATCCTGACCCACCCAAGTTGGCCTGACAACCTATCACACCCATCTAAGTCAACATCTATTTCAAATGCATCCAGCTCCCCATACCACTCACCTCTCTTCTATTGAAGAGAAAGCTGCTGGCATCCATTTGCAAGTAAGTGCTGTGTTTGCTGCTACTGGGTCTTCAGGAGTTCATTCGGACTCACATTGACCCCGTGATAGCACAGAACAGCTTCAAAGGGCTTTCTTGGCTCTAATTTTTCTATAAGGAGTTCTGGGGTGGACGACTTAGAGCCGTTCAAGCCAAGAACCTTTCCATTATGAACCATGTGCTTCACAGTTGCATCCCCAGGGCTCTTGAACTATGGGGGGAAATTCCAGAATTGGCTTTTTAATTCATTCACTTACCAAAATATTTGAGAGCCTATTCTGTGTTAGTCACTCTTCCAGGCACTGAGGATACAGTGTGAACCAAATGAGGGTAACTCATGGAGAGCGCCTCGTCTTGTAGAAAAGGCAAAAAAATAACACAGATGAAATATACAATGTTAAATGGCATTAATTGTGTGGTGAAGTGAAATTTCTTCATGTGGCTCTGCAGGGGCAGTGAATTATTTAATGTGGACTGTCTAGCCAAAGTCTCTAACTCTCATCAGACAACTTTATGCTGCATAGATCAGGAAAGGAGTGAGGGAAGATAGGGATAGGAATTTCCTGTGAGTAATTACTCACAGAATTCCCTGGAGTGCCTCCTGCTATGTATAAAAGGTTTCCTCTGAGCCGCAGCAGGAGGGATCTCATTATTAGCAAGAGCCAGGAGTGGAATGTATCCTTGAAGCCCAAGATCCCTGCACAGTGAACCTCCGAGATCCAGAAGACATGTCTAACACTGGAGGAGTGGTAACAGCACCAGGGTCCAGAGTAATTGACTTCCCAACCCACAGAGCAATGCAGTTGAGTGCCTGGGTGCAGGAGGCGGGCTTGTGGAGTGGGCACTTAGTTGAGGAGGTTGGACTTGCTGACCCACAGGAGGGAGCTCAGTGCCTTCAGGCTGATGCTTACTAGAGTGGGGTACCTCTGGACACTTAATTCAGGCAGCTGGATTTGTTGATTCGTGGAGCTTGCGCTGAATGCCTTTGGGTTGAGGCCTATAGGGGAGCGGTAGACCCTTTTGGCATTTAGTAGCAAGACCTAAAAGAACTGTGTAACATGTCCTGATAATCAACTCAACCGTGTGCATTTCTCATTTGCATTACAACTTGTTAACTTTCTTAATAAACCATTCAATCATGAGTTTTATCCGAGTTCAGTGTAGCCATTGCAATGGATAGTAGAGCCCAGAGGCTCTAATCCAAGCCCAGATGCACTGTCATTGAGTCAACGCCAACTCATTGTAACCTCGTAGGGCAAGGTAAAACTTTCTCCCACGAAGTGGCTCAGTGTCAAACCTTATGAGTAAGAGCCCAATGCATAACCCTGACACCACCGGGATCCCTCACAGAGGTACAGTACAGAACACTCAGAAAGCACGGATCTTTGATCCATGAGCTCTTTGTAATGTGTTGTAAATTCTAGCCTTTAATCTCATTTTAGAAGAAGTCCTTGATCTTGCTAATAGATGGGATTAAGAGGTATGTATTTTGAATCCCCACCTTCCTTAAAAAAAAAAACAACTCACTGCCATAGAGGCAATGCCAACTCTAGTGACCCTCTTGGGTCACTGCCCCTGTGAGATTCTGAGACTGTTAGTAGGAGTAGAAATGCCCATCTTTTTTCCCGAGGAATGGCTGGTGGTTTCAAACTGCTGACATGGGGCTTGTGGCTCCAGTCATAAACACTACAACACCAGGACTCCTAACCCGCACCTTACTGGAAGGTGTGAATCAAGCTACCACTCTGTTTCCTTGTGGGTATGGTATGCTAAAAGGCAAAACAGACACCTCTATCTAAACCATTCCTCTGCATATAAGAAAGCCATCTCGGAAGGAAGAAAAAAAAAAACCACCAGGATCATCAAAAAAAGAACAAGGAAGAGGCCAAGAAACCATGAATCTGAGAGGGTGAGCAACAGACAGAAAACTTGGCAGTGGGTGAGGAGAGGTGCTGTTATGATACAAAGACTGCATCCTTAATGTTTATGATCCTAACATTTGGTAACCTGTTAACGCCCTGTGATGACTAGATTCTATGCCAACTTAATGCGTCTGAGTGAAGGGAGGGCTGGACTCCAATGCATCCATCAGGTCGCAATCTGATGATGCCTGCTTGGTGGTGTGGTCTTCAAGAGACATAGGAGAAACTTCTCTCTTGTTCTCCTTCCTGCTTGACTGGGCCCTGTGTCTCACCCCTGGGACTGGGGAGGCACTGGGAGCACCATGCATGTTAGACCCATGGGACTAACTGCACTCCCGGCCGGTGGGCTCTCAGCTCCTTGTTTCATCAGCTGGTCGCTGCTTGCTTCCTGAGGGCCTCCCGTTTGCAGCTGAGCGAAGAACTTGAGTTGAACTTAGCTAGGCCGTTTCCTTGACATAAATTTATTTCTTACTATAAAGTTCTTTCATATGTGTATGTATACACACACATACATATATGTAGTTTTGTCTCGCTAGAAAACCCAGCCGAACACAATTCCATGATAAGGCCCACTCATCATGAGTATTGTCTGAGAGTTTTGGGTGGCATCGTAATGACTTATTGAACCCAGCAGGAAAGGAGTGTGCTGTGGGAGGGACAGAAGGTATCAAAATAGGGTAAGAAAAGTGAGGGTGGAGGCAGGTCTAACCTCGGTCATGTGGCAGTCCACCTTGAACTGGTGTGGACATGGAGTGTCCCCTTCATTCTGAAAGTTGGAAATGGTCAGATTCCTACACACACGTAACTAAGAGAAGGAGTTAGGGAATGTGGAAGGTCGAGGAAAGCTTCACTGAAAAGGTGATATTTGAATAAATATCTGACATGAGCGAGAACACGAGCAAGATGGACGGTACATCTAAACGTCTGTGGAAAATCTTCATTGTATTTTAATTATTCTTTTCCACAAACTTTTGAAAGCACTTTCATATATTCCTATGGAACATGCATTTCAGCACTAGCTATTAATAAGTCCATTAAATCTTTATTTTTTTAATTCCTTAAACTTCTCTATTCAATTATTTTTAAGTATAAAACGATCCAGATTCATACAAAAGTAGAGGGAATAATGCGACAGTATTCTTATACCCTCTCCAGTATTAATACAAAATCATAGAAAAAATTATTAAATAAAATTATCAAAACGGAAAGCTATTGGGGGGGGGGAGCTATATCTCGGTCTATACACTTCTGAAGGCAGTGTCTCCATCTCTCTAACCCTAAGGTGACAAGTGTACCATTGAGAGAACTTGTCTGCAGCCATCTTATTTTGTGCCTACTGTATCTGTTGATAAGGCCCCAGCACCTATATCTGCTCCCTTAAGCGAAAGAGCAGGGCCTCTGAGTGCCCCCACCCCACCCCCAACACTCCACCCCCCCCCCCACACACACACACCTCTCCTCGGGATCAGTGCGATGCTGTTGGAACCATTGGAGTGGTCTCTGCAGAAAACAGTTCAGCTTTCTTCCAAACTAGCACAACTCAGCATCAAGACTGCGGATTCGTGACCACACAGGCACAGACTGGTTCCCCGTGGCAGTTCTCTTCCAGCGCGGCGGGGCCTAGGCCAGCTGCCCGTGGCTCAGCACAGAACTTGTGCCATGCTCAAAGAAGAAAGCCGTTTCTGGGTAAGTCAGACAAGACCGCATTCAAGAACATGCTTGCTCATTCCTGGGTTGGGCACGGGAACTGCAGGCTCTTTTGCACAAGGATGGATCTCCTGATCATATGTCTGGTCATGGGCTTGTGACGCCCTTTTGTGGACCTCTTGGCCTCTACTATTCTCCTACTTCATTTTGGACCTTGTAGGTTTAATGCCCTTGTTCGTTTGGTCTCTCCAGGTGGAAACTGTGAGGCTAAGATAATCATGGAGCCCAGCCTGCAGCTCACCCACCTAGATCAGGCTGCTACCAGGCTCCAAACCCATGCCCAAATAAGGAACAAAAGTGGTGGCAACTGGATCAGCTCAGCTCTACGTCTGTGTTCGGCATGAAGTAGTTCCACGAGGACCATCTTCACCGCTCAACTGCTGTGCTAACTACACAATTTCCTGTCAACGTTAAGATATATAAGTGTGTAGGCTGGAGTTTAGTTTGTCAGTCAGGTCACAGGCTGATGGTGACGCCTTGTGGCAATGGTGTTCTCATAAGGAGGCCTGGGGACCGCTCCCTCTCTCTCTGACTTCACCTTCCTGTTGACCCTGATGGCGGCCAGAGCCACTGTCAGTGGATTCACAAGGCTTTGCATCCACCCGGCCTGTGATCTTCCTGCAGTCCGCAACCCGGCATGTGGCCGCATGAGTCTACAGGACTCTGGACTCTAGGACTTATGTGCGAGAGGACTTATGGGCTGGGGTGTTTGCTTGATATATAATACTTGATATAAAGCTCTTTCTTACACATATATGAGTGTCACAGGATTGATTTCTCTAGTCAACCCAGCCTAACAAAACTTACCAAAGACTTTGCATGGTATCACTTGAGGATGGGGATGTTAGCCCGACAGAGGCTGGCAAAGGGAGAAGAGGCAATGATGGCAGGAATATGGCAGGAATGGAAACACAACGGAGCACTAGAGACATATTTCCTCACAGGCCCCTCCAGCACAAAGGAAGAGGAAGATCAAATAAGAGACATTTCTGGACAAGACAGACTAGTCACACTATGCCCACAGGGACTGAGTAGGCACTCGGGCTGTGAGCGCAGAGAAGAGGCCAGCAAGAAGTCCAGGTGTGGGGTGCGGGGTGCACATGCCTAGAAAGAGGAGGTGCACTACAGAAGACCAGCCGATAGCAGAAGATGTACCAGAAACCAGGCAATGGTGGGAGGTCCACCGTAAGCAAACTCTAAGGGTCAGCCCTACATTTTGCCAGGCCATTTAAACTAACGAAGGGTCCTTCGGATTTCTTTTTCAAAGTATCGCCTTCAATAAACTCACTCTTCCTGTCAAAACCTTTTCTCTGACTCTGTTCTGACTCTTATCTCTTGCCTAAAATCTTTCTCTCAAGTGAGATAAGAACCTAGTCTGGGAAGGCTGGAGACATTGAGATTCTTCTCAGTCACACAAGCATCAAAGACATGTTTAGATGTGTATGCATGTATGAAGCTAGTAGCATGACCTTCATAATGTTGCTATTTTTTCAATTTTTTATTTTATATAAGCATTAAGTATGTAAAAGACTACACCTCCCCTTAAGGTAGCATGTCGTCTCCATCATTTTCCCTCCCTCCATATGTACCACTGTGGACAAGATAATGGTTTCTATATTCAACATCAGAGTCTTCTATATTCAGAGTTTCTGTAGTCATTTGTGCAGTATATTTTCAATTAATGCAATATTTCTCCTTCAGTTTACTCAATATTATCAAGCTCTTTTAAAAATAAATTATACCAATATACATCCTACCAGCAACAAATGAGAGTCCCTGCTTCCCCACATCTTCATTAAATGTTCTATTTTGATTTTTTTTTGTTAATCAATGAGCATAAAATGGTGTCTTAAAGCTAACTGTAACTTCTGTGCTTGTGATCATAGGGTGAGCATTCGTTCAAATAGTTCTTTCTGCCAGACTGCTCTGTTCCTTTGCCTAGTCTTCCATCCTATCACTGATCAATTTCTCACGATTTGGAGCAGTTCTTTGTATATTCTGAAGAGTAATCATTTGCCAATGTATGATTTGCAGCAGCCCTGTCCCAGGCTGTGCTAGTCTTGGACAGTATGTTGATGATCAAACAGGTTTTTTTTTTCCTTTTTTTAACTTTGGATGTACTCAAAGATCAAAAGGTCCCTTTAGGGTTTGTGCTTTCTGGGTGTTTAAAAAAAAAGTTCTTTATTTCACTGTTCTCAAGGCCAAAAGGATACGTTTCTCATATTTTCTTCTGAAAGTTTTAAAAGTTCACTTTTCAAAGTCAGGGATTTAATCCACACGGGATATATTTTTGTGAGTTGGAAAGGAAAGCTCTCATTTCGTTCTCCTTAATGTGGATAGTCATTGTCTTAGTACTAGTTATTGAGAAGTCTGACCTTGCCCATTAATTTTAATGTTCTTTTCTCATGACCATGTTCCCATATATAATAGGATCATATTATTTTTCTTTGTTAAGTATGGCCATCAGTAAGTCAATAAAACATTCTGTATCACTAAAAGTAAGTAATGTAACGTAAAATTAGTGGGAGCAATGTGCGATTCTTATTTTTTTATTATTATTATAACGAGCAACCAATTGTTGATTCCAATTTATGGTAACCAGGTGTGTATCAGAGTAGGATTTTCAATGGCTAATTTTCTGAGGAAATAGATCAATGGACCTTTCTTCTGACCTTGTGCATCCCCCAGAAGTTCCGGCTATTCTTGGTATTGTAAGTGCCATCAAGCTGAGTGCCACTCACAGTCATACTATGCGTGACAGAGGAAGCAGTGCCAGACGTGCACTTCCTCATGACTGTGACACATGGTTGCAGTCACCCAAGCCGTCCATCTTCTTAAGGGTCTTCCTCGTCGTCACTGACCCTCTGCGTTACCAAGCATGACGTCCCTTTCAGACAAGTGGTCTCTCTGGCCCCTTTGATAAGAAGTGGAGCTGTCCAAAGGATTGTAAATCATATAATCCAAAATCAAATGAGGGATTAACATCTGAGCCTAAATTCAAAAGGCGCGCAGAAGGCTATGGATGGCAAAGGGAGCCAAAGATTCATTTGTGGGAACTTCACAAAGCTCTGGTGAACTCCCTCTACCCACAATTGAGGGATGAGAGGAAAGTGGTTACTAAACAGCGTGCATGGGAAAGATGAGTCTAGAAGATCAAAGGCATCAATCTGATTGGAACACTTAAAACTTCTGTCACCTGATCCCCCCTCTGATGCATGCTGGATCTGATCTGGTTTTCAAGCTTTTCTGTACTGTTGTTTCGTTTCTGTTTGTTCGTATTAGGGTATATCTCAGAGGTGTCACGTCATTGGAGGTTACTCTAATAAAGTTTGCTATATGGTTTTCTGTGCTTTGGTATATGAAATCCAGTTTGATGAACCTACGAGGACAGCAAGTAGATGAAGAACTTCAGGGGTTGAAGGTCAAAGGGAGATGATGTCAAGGAGTCCAGGAAGAAAGGAATGTTAGGAAACTGATTTTGGTAGCCATTGTACACTTCTGTTTGATGTGATTGAACTGTGGACTATGATACACCTATTAACTCTTAATTAATAAAGAATAAAAAGAAGTGGTGCTGTTGGGTACGTGCTGGACTGCTACCTGCTACGTAAGCAATTCAGACCCCAAAGCAACGCTGTAGGAGAAAGAGGAGCCTATCGACTGCCATAAAGGTCTACAGCCTCTGCTACCCGAAGCCTCGGGCCGTCATGGGTTGGAATGGCCTTGAAGGCAGTGGGTTGGATGTGGGTAGATCCCTCATGGTAAGTTCAAGCTACATGAGTCTAAGTGAGAATGGAAGTGCCACCCTCACTTCTGAGGAACATTATGGTCTTATTTCCTTAAAGGCATATTTGTTTGTTCTTCTGACTGTCAATGGTACATCCAATACTCTTTACCAACACCGTACTTCAAAGGCAGAGATTCTTTCGCTGCCTATATGAAGAGTCTTCTTCAATGAATTTAAAATGAATTAAAATGCCATGGCTAGACTCAGGCACACAGTGGTTCTCACAGTGATGTCTTTGCTATTTAATACTTTAAAGCGGGCATTTATACCAGATTGGTCCAATGCAGTAAACCATTTGATTTATTGACTGCTGCTTCCATGACGATTGATTGTTGATCTCAATAAAGTGAAAGACTTAACAACTTCAACCTTTTCTCCATTTATCACAATGTTCTTCCCGCTTTTCTGTCCTTTTGCCAGACTGTGGTGACTTACATGCTGTTGCAATGCTGAATGCTATGTCACCTGTATATTACGTAAAAGCAGGATTAGCCAAGTGAACAGGTTTCAGCTGAACTTCTAGGCCAAGAACAAATTATAAAGAAATTATAGGCACTCAACTTCTGAAGGATTAGCCACTGAAAAGCTTGTGAATAGCAATGGAACTTCCCCAGTGCTGGAAGATGAACCAGTCGGGTAAGCAGATACTCAAAATACAATTGGGGGAGAGCTGCATCCTCAAAGTCGAGGCAACCATAACCATAATGCGGGTAGAGCTAGGCCTTTAAGTCCTGCATTTCTGCATGGGCATTACTTAAAATGAGAAGGGCAAAAAACCTGCTAACATCCAATAACAATTGAAATGCAAAGTGCATGAAGTATAAACCTAGGAAAAAATGGAAATCTTCAAATATTAATTGGGATACAATATTCTTTTGATCTTTTTGAAAGACTGTGCCTTGGTTCATTTTCCAGGTTCAACATAAGAATAATGAATTTTCCTGGAATTCTCATTCTTTTCAGCACTATCCATAGTTTGCTATGATCCACATCAACCAATGTCTTTGCAGTGTCAATAAAACACAAGTAAACATACTCTGATGATTTTTCTGACATCAGCAGTGTTATCCCCCACTTGTCTTCTTCTGAATCTGGCTTGAATTTCTGGCAGGAGCCTGTTGATGCACTATTGAAAGTGTTGTTGAATAATCATAATAATTTTAACATTGTTCAATAATCTCAGTCAGTTGACCAGGAGGCTGACTTCTAAATTTCTAGGCCTAGAGCTTCCAGTGCTTTATCAGTTTGTTGAAACATTTCTATTGGCATTTCATCGATTCCCGCAGCCTTGAATAAGGAAGAGAGAAGAAAAATTGATACAATTGAAGTACAGTGCCAGTGAAGAATATGGAAAATACCATGGATTTCCAAAAGAACAAACAAATCTGTTTTGGAAAATGTACAACCAGTATGCTTCCTAGAATCGAGGGTAGCAAGACTTTTCCTCACATACTTGGGACATATTATCAGGAGAGACCATCACTGGAAAAGGAAGCCATGCTTTCTAAAGGAGAAAAGCCAGGGTAAGACGATCCTCTATGAGATGGATGATCCAGTGGCTGTGACGGCAGGCTCAACCATGAGAACAACTGTGAGACTGGTGCAGGAACGGACTGCGTTTCTCCTGTTGTACATCGAGCCCCTGTGAGTTGGAAGTGACTTGATGGCATCTAAAAACACACACGATCATGGGTTTCGCTCTCAAAGACTTGGAATTTTCTTCAGTTTCAATCTGAACTTGATTATGGATAATTTATGTTTTACCGTTACTCTTGCCTTATTTAGAATTTCTCCATCATCTCTTTTCACAGAGGTAGTCAATTGGCTGTCCATGTACTCCATTTGGGAGGGTTCAAATGTATAGTCACTACTTAAAAGGGAAAAATACATATATGATTAATTGATTGATCATGCAAAATCCTGTCATGTGATCTCCAGCTTCATTTCTAATTCCTTAAGATTTCGTATGAGTTTTAAGGTCATTTTTTGCACTTATACAATGCCCTATTAGAAATTTTGCTCAACTCTCATTGAATTTATAGACTAATTTTACATCCTTGCAATATTAGATCTCAATATGTATGCCCATGGAATAGTTCTCTTTCATGACCATCTTTGTCCTACTTTAAAATGTTATCATTTCCTCCATATATTTTATTCAAGTTTATATTCCATATATACTTCCCATAGCTTTTGTATCTAGATTCACTTCTAGTTACCTGATGCCTTGCTTGCTGTCACTCGGATTGGAATTCGAAAAAGCATTTTCAATCTCTTATTACTGATATTAAATTCTTATTGATTTTTTCAAAGTGACTTTGAAACAAGTCAAGGTTCTGAAATAATTCTGATAGTTTTGCTGCGTTGTTTTTCTTTCCTTGGTTTCTTAGAAATAACCTTCGGAGAAACTGTGGAGCCTTGGCATTCCAGGCCACACTTGATGATTGGAGGTGGCCCATGGGTGCTGGCCATACCAGTAAGCGTTCACTGGGAGGCTGATCTCCACTAGCACAGAAAGCCTGATTTAACTTATCATGGTGAGCGCATGCATAAGAGTCTGCGACCCTCAGACACAAAGGGTGTTCTGGCTGACAAGAACATCAGTTCTCAGGAGCAGCATACATCCCTTGGTAATTCTCCATTGAGACCCTCCAGACCCTGCCCTGGCCTCTCTTTGCTCATACCCTTTATGGTAAAAAACAAAACCTTTGTTGCAATTATAGGAAAGCCTCCATTTCACCCCTATATTCTGTGAATTGTTTCAGCAAATTATCAAGCCTAAAGGAATAAAGGGGCAGTAGGAGCCAGCAGATTCGGAAGAAAGGGTGTCCTGTGCCCTCCCAAGCTCGTGGCTTGCAACCTGAAGGAGAAGTGGGACAGAGAGCCCAGAATCTGCAGTCAGCAAAGCTTTAGGTTGGGAAATAAAGTGAACTCCTTAACATAGCACTTGGCATCTGCCTGTTTGGTAATCTGAAGAGTTGGTCGTGTCTTCCTTTGTGAGCTCTAGCCTCACTCCAGGTGGCTACAACCAGTTTGTCTGCAGAATGCTGGTTTTCTAATCGGTGAGCTTTAACCCAGCTCCAAGTGCCTAGGATCAGAGAGAAGGCCCTGTGGGGCGCTGGCAAATGGGCTAGAGATGTGAGAAGGTAAGGACTGACCAATCACCACATTTTGGAGATTTGATTCATGCGTATCACACTGTTGAACACAATGGCGGGTTCGATCCCTCATGAAGTACACTGTGGATGTGAGCTTAGGGGCTCTGTGGCATAGTGGATTATGCACTGGTTTGCTAACTGCACGGTGAGTAGTTCAAATCACCTGAGGCTCCAAGAAAGAGGGATGAAGCCTTTGGTCCTCATAGTGATTTACACCCCTGGAAGTCCACATACGTAGTACCCCTCTCTCTTAAAGGGTTGCTATGAGTCAGAATCAACTCAATAACAGAAAGTGAGAGACAGAGAACAGGAGACAGAGAGACTGAAAGAGAAAAAAAGAGAGAGAGAATGTAAATTTAGTGGGATCCAGAGTCTTTGTGGACGTAGTATAATTGAGAAGAGATCATACTACACCAGGACACCCCAACATCCAATGTCTGGTGTCCTCGTAAGATCTGGAACCACAAAGATAGGGGGAGCATACAGTAAGGAGGGCCTTACAAACATGGAGGCAGAGGTGTGTGCTTCAAATAAAAGATGGTGTGAACCCTCCCAACTTTCCCACTGCCAGCGAGTCCATTCTAAGCCACAGGAACGCTGGTTTAGACTAGAAGTGATCCACAGGGTTTCCCAGGTTGTCATGTAAACCCTCCTGAGGAGCAGACCGCTCCTTAGAAACAGTGAATTACAATCACTGACCCGACAGCTAGCAGCCCGATGTTTAACCTACTGAGACACCAGCGCTCAAGAAATCTCAAGCACTGAAAGAAGAAAGCAGAGAACTGTATGTTTAGAGCGTTCACAAGGAGATAGCAACCTGGTAACATTTTCATTTGGGACTTTCAGCCACCAGAACTCTGAAAGGAAAAAAAAACCTATTATCTGTTGTTTTTAACCGCCTAGGTTGTGATACTTTTTAACCCCAGATCAAGAAATTACTCCAATCACAATCTTTTTCTTTTACCTCTTTGTTTTCGAACCCATTACTTCTCTCTAGAGCCACCACCCCAGTCCTGTGACCCCCATCTCTCACCTGGTCACCTATAGGAATTTCTCACAGTCATTTCACAAACTCCTCGTTAGAGAGCCAGAGGGTCTTTGTAGATACAAATTTTGGTTATGTAACTTCTACTTTTATTTGGTCCATTTGTTCTCAGGTTAAATTTTAAAAGCCTATGAGGTCTATGTGGTAAATCTCTAAGCAGTTACATATAAACGATTCACCTAACATTCAACAGTTCCCCAACCACCCTGTTGTACCCTACAACCCCTTTATAATGAACTTTGACTCAACTGTGTATTTCTAATCCTTCGTTTAGGAAACCTACTCCTCGAATCTAAATCTACGTCACTTTTAGAGAAAAGATGGCACAACTGCAGCGCGGCACCTTCCACTTACTTGGCTGTGAGCGATTTAATAATGCCAGTTGCCACAAGCAACGAGGACTACTCCCTTTTGCATCCCAGTATCTAGAACTGGCACAAAGAAGGAACTCGATTATTACTGGTCAAATGAATGTGGGAGTGCATGAATGGTGTCTAGGGGTTCAGTCTCTATGTTTCCACCCGGCTCTGTAAATTCCTGTCTTAAACTATTTACCATCATTGGTGTAAATCAATTTTCCATTCAATTTATCCAACTAAATTATGAGTCTCTAGAGGGCAGGAAATAGAATTAATATATGCTTAAATGTCCAGCATCTGGCCTACACCCTCTTGTAATAGGCAACCTCATTGTTAGGAAAGAACTGTGGGAGGGGATTAGGATTAGACGCCATATACCTAGAACGTAGAGATCTTCATTGACCTTTTACTTATCCGTGTACCTGCTAACTCTCAGGTACTGATTCAAACACTAGGGACAGAACAGTAAACAAAACCAATTAACTTTCTGCCCACATTAAGCTTATGTCATGTCATGCTTTCAACAGTGGCCTGTGAAAGTTACTGCTTCTGTTTCACGGTTTATTACTGATTTTACCCTTTATCTCATATTCTCACCATCATTCCTCTGACGATTCCTAGTATAGTTTCATCTAAATAGACCAGGGTGAGTGATCACAGATTAACATGCCAGATTGGTTTCACAGAATTCGGATTACTTCCTTTTTCTGCCTTGCTGGGTGATTTTTGTTCACAAAAAATCTCAATATATTTTTAATCTGGTCAATATGCTTTAAATAAAATTAAATTTGTATTCCATTTTTTCTAAGTCAGCAATACACTGTAAAAACCATCGCAGCTATGGACTGAAAACATAAAATAAGTCTGTCTGTGGGTTTTAGGGATAATTTTTTAGAGAGGGAGAGAGAGCATGTACAGAGCTATGGGTTCCACCAAATCTTCTCGGTGATAAGTAATCTGTTTCGATTTCGAACTCATTATTCATCTGGAACAATCCCGAAAATGTGCTGTCAAACAGTATCGTTTTCTGCAAGCCTACGCAAAAATCACGGCCACCAAATCAATTCTGACTCAGAAGGACCTTCCTCACGGGGCAGAGCAGGACTCCTCACCGGGATCTGACCCTGCAGCACCTGGTAGGTTCAACCCCCCTAAAAGAACAGCGCGGCGCTTTCCTTTTTAAACGGCTTACCTTAAACTGGGTGATAGCTTACAGAGCGGACCCGTTCCTATTTTTGGTCATTTTGCTTTGTTTTCCTTGACTTGAAGTTTTATTTTTAAACATTACTATTTCTTTTTTCATTTTATTGGTGACTCTTACAACTCTTGTCACAATCCACACATAGCTTGCATCAAGAGAATTTGTACATATGTTGCCTTCATTCTTTTCTGGACATTTACTTTCTATTGAGGCCTTGGTACCAGCCCCTCTTTTTTCCCCTCCATCCCCCCATGCACCTGATAATGCCTTGATAGATTGTACATTGTTAATATATTCATATCTTACACCGCCCGCTGTGTCTCTTCTCCCACATGTTTTCTTTTGTTCTTCCACCTGGAGAGGGGTGTATGGTTATATATCGATCATTGTGATTGGTTCCCCCTTTCTCCCCTCCTCTCCCCTTCTTCCTTCTCCACTTCTGATATCATAGTTCCCACTCCTGTTCCTGAATTCCGTGTGTCGTGAGCTCCCGTCTCTTATCTCTACCTGCATGTATGTTCCGCTCTAGTCTGAAT
>NW_027458276.1:0-56008 GCF_050624435.1 Tenrec ecaudatus | reverse complement strand
GGGCTAGGGGAGCCCTGGCCTTAGCCTAAGCCTAGGGGTGCCCTAGCCTAAGCCTAGGGGTGCCCTAACCAAAGCCTAGGGGTGACCTAGCCTAAGCCTAGGGGTGCCCAGCCCTTAGGCTAGGGGATCCCTAGCCTTAGCCTAAGCCTATGGCTGCCCTAGCCTAAGCCTAGGGGTGCCCTAGCCTAAGCCTAGGGGTGCCCTAGCCTAAGCCTAGGGGTGCCCTAGCCTAAGCCTAGGGCTGCCCTAGCCTGAGCCTAGGGGTAACCTAGCCTGAGCCTACGAGTGCCCTAGCCTGAGTCTAGGGGTGCCCTAGAATGAGGCTAGGGGAGCCGTAGCCTTAGCCTAAGCCTAGGGGTGCCCTAGCCTAAGCCTAGGGGTGCCCTAGCCTAATCCTAGGGGTGCCCGAGCCTAAGCCTAGGGGTGCCCTAGCCTAAGCCTAGGGGTGCCCTAGCCTGAGCCTAGGGGTGCCGTAGCCTTAGGCGAGGGGAGCGCTAGCCTTAGTCTAGCCTAGGATTGCCCTAGCCTAAGCCTAGGGGTGCCATAGGCTGAGCCTAGGGGTGCCCTAGCCTGAGCCTACGGGTGCCCTAGCCTGAGGATAGGGGAGCCCTAGCGTTAGTCTAGCCTAGGATTGCCCTAGCCTAAGAATGGGGGAGTCATAGCCTGAGTCTAGGGGTGCACTATCCTGAGGCTAGGGGAGTCATAGCCTTATCCTAAGCCTAGGGGAGCCCTAGCTAAAGCCTAGGGGTTCCCTAGCCTAAGCCTAGGGGTGCCCTAGCCTAAACCTAGGGGTGCCCTAGCCTTAGGCTACTGGAGCCCTAGCCTTTTCCTAAGCCTAGGGGTTCCCCAGCGTAAGCCAAGGGGTGCCCTAGCCTTAGGCTAGGGGAGGCCTAGCCTTAGCCTAATCCTAGGGGTGCCCGAGCCTAAGCCTAGGGCTGCCATAGCCAGTGTCTAGGGGTGCCCTAGCCTGAGGCTAGGGGAGCCGTAGACTTAGCCTAAGCCTAGGGGTGCCCTAGCCTAAGCCTAGGGGTGCCCTAGCCAGAGCCTAGGGGTGCCCTAGCCTTAGGCTAGGCGAGCCCTAGCCTTTGCCCAAGCCTAGGGGTGCCCTAGCCTAAGCCTAGGGGTGCCCTAGCCTAAGGCTAAGGATGCCATTGCCTAAGCCTATGGGTGCTCTAGCCTAAGCCTAGGGGTACCCTAGCCTTAGGCTAGGCGAGCCCTAGCCTTAGCCTAAGCCTAGGGCTGCCCTAGCCTAAGCCTAGGGGTGCCCTAGCCTTAGGCTAGGGGTTCCCTAGCCTAAGCCTAGGGGTGCCCTAGCCTTGGGCTAGGGGAGCCCTGGCCTTAGCCTAAGCCTAGGGGTGCCCTAGCCTAAGCCTAGGGGTGCCCTAACCTAAGCCTAGGGGTGACCTAGCCTAAGCTTAGGGGTGCCCAGCCCTTAGGCTAGGGGATCCCTAGCCTTAGCCTAAGCCTATGGCTGCCCTAGCCTAAGCCTAGGGGTGCCCTAGCCTAAGCCTAGGGGTGCCCTAGCCTAAGCCTAGGGCTGCCCTAGCCTGAGCCTAGGGGTAACCTAGCCTGAGCCTACGAGTGCCCTAGCCTGAGTCTAGGGGTGCCCTAGAATGAGGCTAGGGGAGCCGTAGCCTTAGCCTAAGCCTAGGGGTGCCCTAGCCTAAGCCTAGGGGTGCCCTTTCCTAAGCCTAGTGGTGCCTTAGCCTAAGCCTAGGGGTGCCCAAGCCTAAGCCTAGGGGTGCCCTAGCCTAAGCCTAGGGGTGCCTTAGCCTAAGCCTAGGAGTCCCCTAGCCTTAGCCTAAGCCGAGGGCTGCCCTAGCCTAAGCATATGGGTGCCCTAGCCTAAGCCTAGGGGTGCCCTAGCCTTAGGCTAGGGGAGCACTAGCCTTAGCCTAATCCTAGGGGTGCCCGAGCCTAAGCCTAGGGGTGCCTTAGCCTAAGCCTTGGGGTGCCCTAGCCTGAGCCTAGGGGTGCCGTACCCTTACGCGAGGGGAGCCCTAGCCTTAGTCTAGCCTAGGATTGCCCTAGCCTAAGCCTAGGGGTGCCATAGGCTGAGCCTAGGGGTGCCCTAGCCTGAGCCTACGGGTGCCCTAGCCTGAGGATAGGGGAGCCCTAGCGTTAGTCTAGCCTAGGATTGCCCTAGCCTAAGAATGGGGGAGTCAGAGCCTGAGTCTAGGGGTGCACTATCCTGAGGCTAGGGGAGTCATAGCCTTATCCTAAGCCTAGGGGAGCCCTAGCTAAAGCCTAGGGGTTCCCTAGCCTAAGCCTAGGGGTGCCCTAGCCTAAACCTAGGGGTGCCCTAGCCTTAGGCTACTGGAGCCCTAGCCTTTTCCTTAGCCTAGGGGTTCCCCAGCGTAAGCCAAGGGGTGCCCTAGCCTTAGGCTAGGGGAGGCCTAGCCTTAGCCTAATCCTAGGGGTGCCGGAGCCTAAGCCTACGGGTGCCCTAGCCTAAGCCTAGGGGTGCCCTAGCCTTAGGCTAGGGGAGCCCTAGCCTTAGCCTAAGCCTACGGGTGCCCTAGCCTTAGCCTAAGCCTAGGGGTGCCGTAGACTGAGCCTAGGGGTGCCCTTGCCTTAGGCTAGGGGAGCCCTAGCCTTAGCCTAAGCCCAGGGGTGCCCTAGCCTAAACCTAGGGGTGCCCTAGCCTTAGGCTAGGGGTTCACAAGCCTAATCCTAGGGGTGCCCTAGTCTAAGCCTAGGCGTGCCCTAGCCTTAGGCTAGGTGAGCCCTAGCCTTAGCCTAAGCCTAGGTGTGCCCTAGCCTAAGTCTAGGGGTGCCCTAGCCTAAGCCTAGGGGTACCCTAGCCTAAGCCTAGGGGTACCCTAGCCTAAGCCTAGGGGTACCCTAGCCGAAGCCTAGGGCTGCCCTAGCCTAAGCCTAGGGGTGCCTTAACCTAAGCCTAGGGGTGCCTTAGCCTTAGGCTAGGCGAGCCCTAGCCTTAGCCTGAGCCTAGGGCTGCCCTAGCCTAAGAATAGGGGTGCCCAAGCCTAAGCCTAGGGGTGCCCTAGCCTAAGCCTAGGTCTGTCCTAGCCTAAGCCTAGGGGTGCCCTAGCCTTAGGCTAGGCGAGCCCTAGCCTTTGCCTAAGCCTAGGGTTGCCCTAGCCTAAGCCTAGGGGTGCCCAAGGCTAAGCCTAGGGGTGCCATAGCCTAAGCCTAGGGCTGCCCTAGCCTAAGCCTAGGGGTGCCCTAGCCTTAGGCTAGTCGAGCCCTAGCCTTAGCCTAAGCCTAGGAGTGCCCTAGCCTAAGCCTAGGGGTGCCCTAGCCTAAGCCTAGGGGTGCCCTAGCCAGAGCCTAGGGGTGCCCTAGCCTTAGGCTAGGCGAGCCCTAGCCTTTGCCCAAGCCTAGGGGTGCCCTAGCCTAAGCCTAGGGGTGCCCTAGCCTAAGGCTAAGGATGCCATTGCCTAAGCCTATGGGTGCTCTAGCCTAAGCCTAGGGGTGCCCTAGCCTTAGGCTAGGCGAGCCCTAGCCTTAGCCTAAGCCTAGGGCTGCCCTAGCCTAAGCCTAGGGGTGCCCTAGCCTAAGCCTAGGGGTGCCCTAGCCTTAGGCTAGGGGTTCCCTAGCCTAAGCCTAGGGGTGCCCTAGCCTTGGGCTAGGGGAGCCCTGGCCTTAGCCTAAGCCTAGGGGTGCCCTAGCCTAAGCCTAGGGGTGCCCTAACCTAAGCCTAGGGGTGACCTAGCCTAAGCTTAGGGGTGCCCAGCCCTTAGGCTAGGGGATCCCTAGCCTTAGCCTAAGCCTATGGCTGCCCTAGCCTAAGCCTAGGGGTGCCCTAGCCTAAGCCTAGGGGTGCCCTAGCCTAAGCCTAGGGCTGCCCTAGCCTGAGCCTAGGGGTAACCTAGCCTGAGCCTACGAGTGCCCTAGCCTGAGTCTAGGGGTGCCCTAGAATGAGGCTAGGGGAGCCGTAGCCTTAGCCTAAGCCTAGGGGTGCCCTAGCCTAAGCCTAGGGGTGCCCTAGCCTAAGCCTAGTGGTGCCTTAGCCTAAGCCTAGGGGTGCCCTAGCCTAAGCCTAGGGGTGCCCTAGCCTAAGCCTAGGGGTGCCTTAGCCTAAGCCTAGGAGTCCCCTAGCCTTAGCCTAAGCCGAGGGCTGCCCTAGCCTAAGCATATGGGTGCCCTAGCCTAAGCCTAGGGGTGCCCTAGCCTTAGGCTAGGGGAGCACTAGCCTTAGCCTAATCCTAGGGGTGCCCGAGCCTAAGCCTAGGGGTGCCTTAGCCTAAGCCTTGGGGTGCCCTAGCCTGAGCCTAGGGGTGCCGTAGCCTTACGCGAGGGGAGCCCTAGCCTTAGTCTAGCCTAGGATTGCCCTAGCCTAAGCCTAGGGGTGCCATAGGCTGAGCCTAGGGGTGCCCTAGCCTGAGCCTACGGGTGCCCTAGCCTGAGGATAGGGGAGCCCTAGCGTTAGTCTAGCCTAGGATTGCCCTAGCCTAAGAATGGGGGAGTCAGAGCCTGAGTCTAGGGGTGCACTATCCTGAGGCTAGGGGAGTCATAGCCTTATCCTAAGCCTAGGGGAGCCCTAGCTAAAGCCTAGGGGTTCCCTAGCCTAAGCCTAGGGGTGCCCTAGCCTAAACCTAGGGGTGCCCTAGCCTTAGGCTACTGGAGCCCTAGCCTTTTCCTTAGCCTAGGGGTTCCCCAGCGTAAGCCAAGGGGTGCCCTAGCCTTAGGCTAGGGGAGGCCTAGCCTTAGCCTAATCCTAGGGGTGCCGGAGCCTAAGCCTACGGGTGCCCTAGCCTAAGCCTAGGGGTGCCCTAGCCTTAGGCTAGGGGAGCCCTAGCCTTAGCCTAAGCCTACGGGTGCCCTAGCCTTAGCCTAAGCCTAGGGGTGCCGTAGACTGAGCCTAGGGGTGCCCTTGCCTTAGGCTAGGGGAGCCCTAGCCTTAGCCTAAGCCCAGGGGTGCCCTAGCCTAAACCTAGGGGTGCCCTAGCCTTAGGCTAGGGGTTCACAAGCCTAATCCTAGGGGTGCCCTAGTCTAAGCCTAGGCGTGCCCTAGCCTTAGGCTAGGTGAGCCCTAGCCTTAGCCTAAGCCTAGGTGTGCCCTAGCCTAAGTCTAGGGGTGCCCTAGCCTAAGCCTAGGGGTACCCTAGCCTAAGCCTAGGGGTACCCTAGCCTAAGCCTAGGGGTACCCTAGCCGAAGCCTAGGGCTGCCCTAGCCTAAGCCTAGGGGTGCCTTAACCTAAGCCTAGGGGTGCCTTAGCCTTAGGCTAGGCGAGCCCTAGCCTTAGCCTGAGCCTAGGGCTGCCCTAGCCTAAGAATAGGGGTGCCCAAGCCTAAGCCTAGGGGTGCCCTAGCCTAAGCCTAGGTCTGTCCTAGCCTAAGCCTAGGGGTGCCCTAGCCTTAGGCTAGGCGAGCCCTAGCCTTTGCCTAAGCCTAGGGTTGCCCTAGCCTAAGCCTAGGGGTGCCCAAGGCTAAGCCTAGGGGTGCCATAGCCTAAGCCTAGGGCTGCCCTAGCCTAAGCCTAGGGGTGCCCTAGCCTTAGGCTAGTCGAGCCCTAGCCTTAGCCTAAGCCTAGGAGTGCCCTAGCCTAAGCCTAGGGGTGCCCTAGCCTAAGCCTAGGGGTGCCCTAGCCTAAGACTATGGGTGCCCAAGCCTAAGCCTAGGGGTGCCAAGCCTAAGCCTAGGGGTGCCCTAGCTTAAGCCTAGGTCTGTCCTAGCCTAAGCCTAGGGGTGCCCAAGCCTTAGGCTAGGCGAGCCCTAGCCTTAGCCTAAGCCTAAGGGTGCCCTAGCCTAAGCCTAGGGGTGCGCTAGCCTAAGCCTAGGAGTGCCCTAGCCTTAGCCTAGGGGTTCCCTAGCCTAAGCCTAGTGGTGCCGTAGTCTAAGCCTAGGGGTGCCCTAGCCTTAGGCTAGGTGAGCCCTAGCGTTAGCCTAAGCCTTGTGGTGCCTTAGCCTAAGCCTAGGGGTGCCCTAGCCTAAGCCTAGGTGTACCCTAGCCTAAGCCTAGGGCTGCCTTAGCCTAAGCCTAGGGGTGCCCTAGCCTAAGCCTAGGGGTGCCCTAGCCTTAGGCTAGGCGAGCCCTAGCCTTAGCCTAAGCCTAGGGCTGCCCTAGCCTAAGCCTAGGTGTGCCCAAGCCTAAGCCTAGGGGTGCCAAGCCTAAGCCTAGGGGTGCCCTAGTCTAAGTCTAGGTGTGCCCTAGCCTAAGCCTTGGGGTGCCCTAGCCTTAGGCTAGGGAATCCCTAGCCTTAGCCTAAGCCTAGGGGTGCGCTAGCCTAAGCCTAGGGGTGCCCTAGCCTAAGCCTAGGGGTGCCCTATCATAAGACTAGGGGTGCCCAGGCCTTAGGCTAGGGTAGCCCTAGCCTTAGCCTAAGCCTATGGCTGCCCTAGCCTAAGCCTAGGAGTGCCAAGCTTAAGCCTAGGGGTGCCCTAGCCTAAGCCTAGGTCTTTCCTAGCCTAAGCCTAGGGGTGCCCTAGCCTTAGGCTAGGGTAGCACTAGCCTTAGCCTAATCCTAGGGGTGCCCGAGCCTAAGCCTAGGGGTGCCCTAGCCTAAGCCTAGGGGTGCCCTAGCCTGAGCCTAGGGGTGCCGTAGCCTTAGGCGAGGGGAGCCCTAGCCTTAGTCTAGCCTAGGATTGCCCTAGCCTAAGCATAGGGGTGCCATAAGCTGAGCCTAGGGGTGCCCCAGCCTGAGCCTACGGGTGCCCTAGCCTGAGGATAGGTGAGCCCTAGCGTTAGTCTAGCCTAGGATTGCCCTAGACTAAGAATGGGGGAGTCATAGCCTGAGTCTAGGGGTGCACTATCCTGAGGCTAGGGTAGCCATAGCCTTATCCTAAGCCTAGGGAAGCCCTAGCTAAAGCCTAGGGGTTCCCTAGCCTAAGCCTAGGGGTGCCCTAGCCTAAGCCTAGGGGTGCCCTAGCCTTAGAATAAGCCTACGGGTGCCCTAGCCTTAGCCTAAGCCTAGGAGTGCCCTAGCCTAAGCCTAGGGGTGCCCTAGCCTAAGCCTAGGGGTGCCCTAGCCTTAGGCTAGGGGAGGCCTAGCCTTAGCCTAATCCTAGGGGTGCCCGAGCCTAAGCCTAGGGGTGCCCTAGCCTTAGCCTAAGCCTAGGAGTGCCCTAGCCTAAGCCTAGGGGTGCCCTAGCCTAAGCCTAGGGGTGCCCTTGCCTTAGGCTAGGGGAGCCCTAGCCTTAGCCTAAGCCCAGGGGGGCCCTAGCCGGAACCTAGGGGTGCCCTAGCCTTAGGCTAGGGGTTCACTAGCCTAATCCTAGAGGTGCCCTAGACTAAGCCTAGGGGTGCCTTAGCCTTAGGCTAGGTGAGCCCTAGCCTTAGCCTAAGCCTAGGGGTGCCCTAGCCTAAGTCAAGGGGTGCCCTAGCCTAAGCCTAGGGGTACCCTAGCCTAAGCCTAGGGCTGCCCTAGCCTAAGCCTAGGGGTGCCCTAACCTAAGCCTAGGGGTGCCTTAGCCTTAGGCTAGGCGAGCCCTAGCTTTAGCCTAAGCCTCGGGCTGCCCTAGCCTAAGAATAGGGGTGCCCAAGCCTAAGCCTAGGGGTGCCCTAGCCTAAGAATAGGTCTGTCCTAGCCTAAGCCTAGGGGTGCCCTAGCCTTAGGCTAGGCGAGCCCTAGACTTTGCCTAAGCCTAGGGCTGCCCTAGCCTAAGCCTAGGGGTGCCCAAGCCTAAGCCTAGGGGTGCCATAGCCTAAGCCTAGGGCTGCCCTAGCCTAAGCCTAGGGGTGCCCTAGCCTTAGGCTAGTCGAGCCCTAGCCTTAGCCTAAGCCTAGGGGTGCCCTAGCCTAAGCCTAGGAGTGCCCTAGCCTAAGCCTAGGGGTGCCCTAGCCTAAGACTATGGGTGCCCAAGCCTAAGCCTAGAGGTGCCTTAGCCTAAGCCTAGGGGTGCCCTAGCCTAAGCCTAGGTGTACCCTAGCCTAAGCCTAGGGCTGCCTTAGCCTAAGCCTAGGGGTGCCCTAGCCTAAGCCTAGGGGTGCCCTAGCCTAAGCCTAGGGGTGCCAAGCCTAAGCCTAGGGGTGCCCTAACCTAAGCCTAGGGGTGCCTTAGCCTTAGGCTAGGCGAGCCCTAGCCTTAGCCTAAGCCTAGGGCTGCCCTAGCCTAAGCCTAGGTGTGCCCAAGCCTAAGCCTAGGGGTGCCAAGCCTAAGCCTAGGGGTGCCCTAGTCTAAGTCTAGGGGTGCCCTAGCCTAAGCCTAGGGGTGCCCTAGCCTTAGGCTAGGGAATCCCTAGCCTTAGCCTAAGCCTAGGGGTGCGCTAGCCTAAGCCTAGGGGTGCCCTAGCCTAAGCCTAGGGGTGCCCTATCCTAAGACTATGGGTGCCCAGGCCTTAGGCTAGGGGAGCCCTAGCCTTAGCCTAAGCCTATGGCTGCCCTAGCCTAAGCCTAGGAGTGCCAAGCTTAAGCCTAGGGGTGCCCTAGCCTAAGCCTAGGTCTGTCCTAGCCTAAACCTAGGGGTGCCCTAGCCTTAGGCTAGGCGAGCCCTAGCCTTAGCCTAAGCCTAGGGCTGCCCTAACCTAAGCCTAGGGGTGCCATAGTGAGTCTAGGGGTGCCCTAGCCTGAGGCTAGTGGAGCCGTAGCCTTAACCTAAGCCTAGGGGTGCCCTAGCCTAAGCCTAGGGGTGCCCTAGACTAAGCCTAGGGGTGCCCTAGCCTAAGCCTAGGGGTGCCCTAGCCTAGGCCTAGGGGTGCCCTAGCCTAAGCCTAGGGGTGTCCTAGCCTTTGTCGAGGGGAGCCCTAGACTTAGCCTAAGCCTATGGGTGCCCTAGCCTAAGCCTAGTGGTGCCCTAGACTGAGCCTAGGGGTGCCCTAGCCTTAAGCTAGGGGAGCCCTAACCTTAGCATAAGCCTAGGGGTGCCCTAGTCGAAGCCTCGGGGTGCCCTAGCCTAAGCCTAGGGGTGCCCTAGCCTAAGCCTAGGGGTGCCCCAGCCTAAGCCTAGGGGTGCCCTAGCCTAAGCCTAGGGGTGCCCTAGCCTTAGGCTAGGGGAGCCCTAGCCTAAGCTTAAGCTTAGGGGTGCCCTAGCATAAGCCTAGGGGTGCCTTAGCCTAACCATAGGGGTGCCCTAGCCTAAGCTTAGGGGTGCCCTAGCCTAAGCCTAGGGGTACACTAGCCTGAGCATACGGGTGCCCTAGCCTGAGGATAGGGGAGCCCTAGCGTTAGTCTAACCTAGGATAGCCCTAGCCTAAGCCTAGGGGTGCCATAGCCTGAGTCTAGGGGTGCCGTAGCCTGAGGCTACGGGAGCCGTAGCCTTAGCCTACGCCTAGGGGTGCCCTAGCCTAAGTCTAGGGGTGCCCTAGCCTAAGTCTAGGGGTGCCCTAGCCTAAGCCTAGGGGTGCCCTAGCCTAGGGCTGCCCTAGCCTAAGCCTCCGGGTGCCCTAACCTAAGCCTAGGGGTGCCCTAGCCTTAGGCTAGGCGAGCCCTAGCCTTAGCCTAAGCCTAGGGCTGCCCTAGCCTAAGCCTAGGGGTGCCCAAGTCTAAGCCTAGGGTTGCCAAGCCTAAGCCTAGGGGTGCCCTAGCCTAAGCCTAGTGGTGCCCTAGCCTAAGCTGAGGGGTGCCCTAGCCTTAGGCTAGGCGAGCCCTAGCCCTAGCCTAAGACTAGGGCTGCCCTAGCCTAAGCCTAGGGGTGCCCTAGCCTAAGCCTAGGGGTGCCCTAGCCTAAGCCTAGGGGTGCCCTAGCCTAAGCCTAGGGGTGCCCTATCCTAAGCCTAGGGCTACCCAGCCTAAGCATAGGGGTTCCCTAGCCTAAGCCTACGGGTGCCCTAGTCTAAGCCTAGGGGTGCCCTAGCCTTAGGCTAGGTGAGCCCTAGCCTTAGCCTAAGCCTAGGGCTGCCCTAGCCTTAGGCTAGGCGAGCCATAGCCTTAGCCTAAGCCTAGGGCTGCCCTAGACTAAGCCTAGGGGTGCCCAAGCCTAAGCCTAGGGTTGCCAAGCCTAAGCCTAGGGGTGCCCTAGCGTAAGCTTAGGGGTGCCCTAGCCTAAGCCTAGGGGTGCCCTAGCCTTAGGCTAGGGGAGCCCTAGACTTAGCCTAAGCCTAGGGGTGCCCTAGCCTTAGCCTAAGCCTAGGGGTGCCCTAGCCTAAGCCTAGTGGTGACCTAGCCTTAGGCTAGGGAAGCCCTAGCCTTAGCCTAAGCCTAGGGGTGCCCTAGCCTAAGCCTAGGTGTGCCCTAGCCTAAGACTAAGGGTGCCCTAGCCTTAGGCTAGGGGTTCACTAGCCTAAGCCTAGGGGTGCCCTAGCATAAGCCTAGGAGTGCCCTAGCCTTAGGCTAGGGGAGCCCTAGCCTTAGCCTAAGCCTAGGGGTGCCCTAGCCTAAGCCTAGGGGTGCCCTAGCCAAAGCCTAGGGGTGCCCTAGCCTAAGCCTAGGTCTGCCGTATCCTAAGCCTAGGGGTGCCCTAGCCTTAGGCTAGGTGAGCCCTAGCCTTAGCCTAAGCCTTGGGCTGCCCTAGCCTAAGCCTAGGGGTGCCCTAGCCTAAGCCTAGGGGTGCCCTAGCCTAAGCCTAGGGGTGCCCTAGACTAAGTCTAGGGGTGCCCTAGCCTAAGCCTAGGTCTGTCCTAGCCTAAGCCTAGGGGTCCCCTAGCCTTAGGCTAGGCGAGCCCTAGCTTTAGCCTAAGCCTAGGGCTACCCTAGCCTATACCTAGGGGTGCCCAAGCCTAAGCCTAGGTCTGTCCTAGCCTAAGCCTAGGGGTGCCTTAGCCTATGCCTAGGGGTGCCCTAGCCTTAGGCTAGGGGTTCCCTAGCCTAAGCCTAGGAGTGCCCTAGCCTTAGGCTAGGCGAGCCCTAGCCTTAGCATAAGCCTAGGGGTGCCCTAGCCTAAGCCTAGGGGTGCCCTAGCCTAAGACTAGGGGTGCCCTAGCCTAAGCCTAGGGGTGCCCTAGTCTAAGCCTAGGGCTGCCATAGCCTTAGGCTAGGCAAGCCCTAGCCTTATCCGAAGCCTAGGGCTACCCTAGCCTAAGCCTAGGGGTGTCCAAGGCTAAGCCTAGGGGTGCCAAGCCTAAGCATAGGGGTGCCCTAGCCTAAGCCTAGGGGTGCCCTAGCCTAAGCCTAGGGGTACCCTAGCCTTAGGCTAGGCGAGCCCTAGCCTTAGCCTAAGCCTAGGGCTGCCCTAGCCTAAGCCTAGGGGTGCCCTAGCCTAAGACTAGGGGTGCCCTAGCCTAAGCCTAGGGGTGCCCTAGCCTAAGCCTAGGGGTGCCCTAGCCTTAGGCTAGGGGAGCCCTAGACTTAGCCTAAGCCTAGGGGTGTCCTAGCCTTTGTCGAGGGGAGCCCTAGACTTAGCCTAAGCCTATGGGTGCCCTAGCCTAAGCCTAGGGGTGCCCTAGACTGAGCCTAGGGGTGCCCTAGCCTTAAGCTAGGGGAGCCCTAACCTTAGCCTAAGCCTAGTGGTGCCCTAGTCAAAGCCTCGGGGTGCCCTAGCCTAAGCCTAGGAGTGCCCAAGCCTAAGCCTAGGGGTGCCCCAGCCTAAGCCTAGGGGTGCCCTAGCCTAAGCCTAGGGGTGCCATAGCCTGAGTCTAGGGGTGCCGTATCCTGAGGCTACGGGAGCCGTAGCCTTAGCCTAAGCCTAGGGGTGCCCTAGCCTAAGTCTAGGGGTGCCCTAGCCTAAGCCTAGGGGTGCCCTAGCCTAGGGCTGCCCTAGCCTAAGCCTCTGGGTGCCCTAACCTAAGCCTAGGGGTGCCCTAGCCTTAGCCTAGGCGAGCCCTAGCCTTAGCCTAAGCCTAGGGCTGCCCTAGCCTAAGCCTAGGGGTGCCCAAGTCTAAGCCTAGGGTTGCCAAGCCTAAGCCTAGGGGTGCCCTAGCCTAAGCCTAGTGGTGCCCTAGCCTAAGCCAAGGGGTGCCCTAGCCTTAGGCTAGGCGATCCCTAGCCCTAGCCTAAGACTAGGGCTGCCCTAGCCTAAGCCTATGGTGCCCTAGCCTAAGTCTAGGGGTGCCCTAGCCTAAGCCTAGGGGTGCCCTAGCCTAAGCCTAGGGGTGCCCTAGCCTAAACCTAGGGCTGCCCAGCCTAAGCCTAGGGGTGCCCAAGCCTAAGCCTAGGGGTGCCAAGTCTAAGCCTAGGGGTGCCCTAGCTTAAGCCTAGGTCTGTCCTAGCCTAAGCCTAGGTGTGCCCAAGCCTTAGGCTAGGCAAGTCCTAGCCTTAGCCTAAGCCTAGGGGTGCCCTGGCCTAAGCCTAGGGGTGCGCTAGCCTAAGCCTAGGGGTGCCCTAGCCTTAGGCTAGGGGTTCCCTAGCCTAAGCCTACGGGTGCCCTAGTCTAAGCCTAGGGGTGCCCTAGCCTTAGGCTAGGTGAGCCCTAGCCTTAGCCTAAGCCTAGGGGTGCCCTAGCCTAAGCCTAGGGGTGCCCTATCCTAAGACTATGGGTGCCCAGGCCTTAGGCTAGGGGAGCCCTAGCCTTAGCCTAAGCCTATGGCTGCCCTAGCCTAAGCCTAGGAGTGCCAAGCTTAAGCCTAGGGGTGCCCTAGCCTAAGCCTAGGTCTGTCCTAGCCTAAACCTAGGGGTGCCCTAGCCTTAGGCTAGGCGAGCCCTAGCCTTAGCCTAAGCCTAGGGCTGCCCTAGCCTAAGCCTAGGGGTGCCATAGTGAGTCTAGGGGTGCCCTAGCCTGAGGCTAGTGGAGCCGTAGCCTTAACCTAAGCCTAGGGGTGCCCTAGCCTAAGCCTAGGGGTGCCCTAGACTAAGCCTAGGGGTGCCCTAGCCTAAGCCTAGGGGTGCCCTAGCCTAGGCCTAGGGGTGCCCTAGCCTAAGCCTAGGGGTGTCCTAGCCTTTGTCGAGGGGAGCCCTAGACTTAGCCTAAGCCTATGGGTGCCCTAGCCTAAGCCTAGTGGTGCCCTAGACTGAGCCTATGGGTGCCCTAGCCTTAAGCTAGGGGAGCCCTAACCTTAGCATAAGCCTAGTGGTGCCCTAGTCGAAGCCTCGGGGTGCCCTAGCCTAAGCCTAGGGGTGCCCTAGCCTAAGCCTAGGGGTGTCCCAGCCTAAGCCTAGGGGTGCCCTAGCCTAAGCCTAGGGGTGCCCTAGCCTTAGGCTAGGGGAGCCCTAGCCTAAGCTTAAGCTTAGGGGTGCCCTAGCATAAGCCTAGGGGTGCCTTAGCCTAACCATAGGGGTGCCCTAGCCTAAGCTTAGGGGTGCCCTAGCCTAAGCCTAGGGGTACACTAGCCTGAGCATACGGGTGCCCTAGCCTGAGGATAGGGGAGCCCTAGCGTTAGTCTAACCTAGGATAGCCCTAGCCTAAGCCTAGGGGTGCCATAGCCTGAGTCTAGGGGTGCCGTAGCCTGAGGCTACGGGAGCCGTAGCCTTAGCCTAAGCCTAGGGGTGCCCTAGCCTAAGTCTAGGGGTGCCCTAGCCTAAGTCTAGGGGTGCCCTAGCCTAAGCCTAGGGGTGCCCTAGCCTAGGGCTGCCCTAGACTAAGCCTAGGGGTGCCCTAGCCTAGGCCTAGGGGTGCCCTAGCCTAAGCCTAGGGGTGTCCTAGCCTTTGTCGAGGGGAGCCCTAGACTTAGCCTAAGCCTATGGGTGCCCTAGCCTAAGCCTAGTGGTGCCCTAGACTGAGCCTAGGGGTGCCCTAGCCTTAAGCTAGGGGAGCCCTAACCTTAGCATAAGCCTAGTGGTGCCCTAGTCGAAGCCTCGGGGTGCCCTAGCCTAAGCCTAGGGGTGCCCTAGCCTAAGCCTAGGGGTGTCCCAGCCTAAGCCTAGGGGTGCCCTAGCCTAAGCCTAGGGGTGCCCTAGCCTTAGGCTAGGGGAGCCCTAGCCTAAGCTTAAGCTTAGGGGTGCCCTAGCATAAGCCTAGGGGTGCCTTAGCCTAACCATAGGGGTGCCCTAGCCTAAGCTTAGGGGTGCCCTAGCCTAAGCCTAGGGGTACACTAGCCTGAGCATACGGGTGCCCTAGCCTGAGGATAGGGGAGCCCTAGCGTTAGTCTAACCTAGGATAGCCCTAGCCTAAGCCTAGGGGTGCCATAGCCTGAGTCTAGGGGTGCCGTAGCTTGAGGCTACGGGAGCCGTAGCCTTAGCCTAAGCCTAGGGGTGCCCTAGCCTAAGTCTAGGGGTGCCCTAGCCTAAGTCTAGGGGTGCCCTAGCCTAAGCCTAGGGGTGCCCTAGCCTAGGGCTGCCCTAGCCTAAGCCTCCGGGTGCCCTAACCTAAGCCTAGGGGTGCCCTAGCCTTAGGCTAGGCGAGCCCTAGCCTTAGCCTAAGCCTAGGGCTGCCCTAGCCTAAGCCTAGGGGTGCCCAAGTCTAAGCCTAGGGTTGCCAAGCCTAAGCCTAGGGGTGCCCTAGCCTAAGCCTAGTGGTGCCCTAGCCTAAGCTGAGGGGTGCCCTAGCCTTAGGCTAGGCGAGCCCTATCCCTAGCCTAAGACTAGGGCTGCCCTAGCCTAAGCCTAGGGTGCCCTAGCCTAAGCTTAGGGGTGCCCTAGCCTAAGCCTAGGGGTGCCCTAGCCTAAGGCCTAGGGCTGCCCAGCCTAAGCCTAGGGGTGCCCAAGCCTAAGCCTAGGGGTGCCAAGTCTAAGCCTAGGGGTGCCCTAGCTTAAGCCTAGGTCTGTCCTAGCCTAAGCCTAGGTGTGCCCAAGCCTTAGGCTAGGCGAGTCCTAGCCTTAGCCTAAGCCTAGGGTTGCCCTGGCCTAAGCCTAGGGGTGCGCTAGCTTAAGCCTAGGGGTGCCCTAGCCTTAGGCTAGGGGTTCCCTAGCCTAAGCCTACGGGTGCCCTAGTCTAAGCCTAGGGGTGCCCTAGCCTTAGGCTAGGTGAGCCCTAGCCTTAGCCTAAGCCTAGGGGTGCCTTAGCCAAAGCCTAGGGTGCCCAAGCCTAATCCTAGGGGTGCCCTAGCCTAAGCCTAGGGCTGCCTTAGCCTAAGCCTAGGGGTGCCCTCGCCTAAGCCTAGGGCTGCCCTAGCCTTAGGCTAGGCGAGCCATAGCCTTAGCCTAAGCCTAGGGCTGCCCTAGACTAAGCCTAGGGGTGCCCAAGCCTAAGCCTAGTGTTGCCAAGCCTAAGCCTAGGGGTGCCCTAGCCTAAGCTTAGGGGTGCCCTAGCCGAAGCCTAGGGGTGCCCTAGCCTTAGGCTAGGGGAGCCCTAGACTTAGCCTAAGCCTAGGGGTGCCCTAGCCTTAGCCTAAGCCTAGGGGTGCCCTAGCCTAAGCTAGTGGTGACCTAGCCTTAGGCTAGGGAAGCCCTAGCCTTAGCCTAAGCCTAGGGGTGCCCTAGCCTAAGCCTAGGTGTGCCCTAGCCTAAGACTAGGGGTGCCCTAGCCTTAGGCTAGGGGTTCACTAGCCTAAGCCTAGGGTGCCCTAGCATAAGCCTATATGAGTGCCCTAGCCTTAGGCTAGGGGAGCCCTAGCCTTAGCCTAAGCCTAGGGGTGCCCTAGCCTAAGCCTAGGGGTGCCCTAGCCAAAGCCTAGGGGTGCCCTAGCCTAAGCCTAGGTCTGCCGTATCCTAAGCCTAGGGGTGCCCTAGCCTTAGGCTAGGTGAGCCCTAGCCTTAGCCTAAGCCTTGGGCTGCCCTAGCCTAAGCCTAGGGGTGCCCTAGCCTAAGCCTAGGGGTGCCCTAGCCTAAGCCTAGGGGTGCCCTAGACTAAGTCTAGGGGTGCCCTAGCCTAAGCCTAGGTCTGTCCTAGCCTAAGCCTAGGGGTCCCCTAGCCTTAGGCTAGGCGAGCCCTAGCTTTAGCCTAAGCCTAGGGCTACCCTAGCCTATACCTAGGGGTGCCCAAGCCTAAGCCTAGGTCTGTCCTAGCCTAAGCCTAGGGGTGCCTTAGCCTATGCCTAGGGGTGCCCTAGCCTTAGGCTAGGGGTTCCCTAGCCTAAGCCTAGGAGTGCCCTAGCCTTAGGCTAGGCGAGCCCTAGCCTTAGCATAAGCCTAGGGGTGCCCTAGCCTAAGCCTAGGGGTGCCCTAGCCTAAGACTAGGGGTGCCCTAGCCTAAGCCTAGGGGTGCCCTAGCCTAAGCCTAGGGCTGCCATAGCCTTAGGCTAGGCAAGCCCTAGCCTTATCCGAAGCCTAGGGCTGCCCTAGCCTAAGCCTAGGGGTGTCCAAGGCTAAGCCTAGGGGTGCCAAGCCTAAGCATAGGGGTGCCCTAGCCTAAGCCTAGGGGTGCCCTAGCCTAAGCCTAGGTGTGCCCTAGCCTAAGACTAAGGGTGCCCTAGCCTTAGGCTAGGGGTTCACTAGCCTAAGCCTAGGGGTGCCCTAGCATAAGCCTAGGAGTGCCCTAGCCTTAGGCTAGGGGAGCCCTAGCCTTAGCCTAAGCCTAGGGGTGCCCTAGCCTAAGCCTAGGGGTGCCCTAGCCAAAGCCTAGGGGTGCCCTAGCCTAAGCCTAGGTCTGCCGTATCCTAAGCCTAGGGGTGCCCTAGCCTTAGGCTAGGTGAGCCCTAGCCTTAGCCTAAGCCTTGGGCTGCCCTAGCCTAAGCCTAGGGGTGCCCTAGCCTAAGCCTAGGGGTGCCCTAGCCTAAGCCTAGGGGTGCCCTAGACTAAGTCTAGGGGTGCCCTAGCCTAAGCCTAGGTCTGTCCTAGCCTAAGCCTAGGGGTCCCCTAGCCTTAGGCTAGGCGAGCCCTAGCTTTAGCCTAAGCCTAGGGCTACCCTAGCCTATACCTAGGGGTGCCCAAGCCTAAGCCTAGGTCTGTCCTAGCCTAAGCCTAGGGGTGCCTTAGCCTATGCCTAGGGGTGCCCTAGCCTTAGGCTAGGGGTTCCCTAGCCTAAGCCTAGGAGTGCCCTAGCCTTAGGCTAGGCGAGCCCTAGCCTTAGCATAAGCCTAGGGGTGCCCTAGCCTAAGCCTAGGGGTGCCCTAGCCTAAGACTAGGGGTGCCCTAGCCTAAGCCTAGGGGTGCCCTAGTCTAAGCCTAGGGCTGCCATAGCCTTAGGCTAGGCAAGCCCTAGCCTTATCCGAAGCCTAGGGCTGCCCTAGCCTAAGCCTAGGGGTGTCCAAGGCTAAGCCTAGGGGTGCCAAGCCTAAGCATAGGGGTGCCCTAGCCTAAGCCTAGGGGTGCCCTAGCCTAAGCCTAGGGGTACCCTAGCCTTAGGCTAGGCGAGCCCTAGCCTTAGCCTAAGCCTAGGGCTGCCCTAGCCTAAGCCTAGGGGTGCCCTAGCCTAAGACTAGGGGTGCCCTAGCCTAAGCCTAGGGGTGCCCTAGCCTAAGCCTAGGGGTGCCCTAGCCTTAGGCTAGGGGAGCCCTAGACTTAGCCTAAGCCTAGGGGTGTCCTAGCCTTTGTCGAGGGGAGCCCTAGACTTAGCCTAAGCCTATGGGTGCCCTAGCCTAAGCCTAGGGGTGCCCTAGACTGAGCCTAGGGGTGCCCTAGCCTTAAGCTAGGGGAGCCCTAACCTTAGCCTAAGCCTAGTGGTGCCCTAGTCAAAGCCTCGGGGTGCCCTAGCCTAAGCCTAGGGGTGCCCAAGCCTAAGCCTAGGGGTGCCCCAGCCTAAGCCTAGGGGTGCCCTAGCCTAAGCCTAGGGGTGCCATAGCCTGAGTCTAGGGGTGCCGTATCCTGAGGCTACGGGAGCCGTAGCCTTAGCCTAAGCCTAGGGGTGCCCTAGCCTAAGTCTAGGGGTGCCCTAGCCTAAGCCTAGGGGTGCCCTAGCCTAGGGCTGCCCTAGCCTAAGCCTCTGGGTGCCCTAACCTAAGCCTAGGGGTGCCCTAGCCTTAGCCTAGGCGAGCCCTAGCCTTAGCCTAAGCCTAGGGCTGCCCTAGCCTAAGCCTAGGGGTGCCCAAGTCTAAGCCTAGGGTTGCCAAGCCTAAGCCTAGGGGTGCCCTAGCCTAAGCCTAGTGGTGCCCTAGCCTAAGCCAAGGGGTGCCCTAGCCTTAGGCTAGGCGATCCCTAGCCCTAGCCTAAGACTAGGGCTGCCCTAGCCTAAGCCTATGGTGCCCTAGCCTAAGTCTAGGGGTGCCCTAGCCTAAGCCTAGGGGTGCCCTAGCCTAAGCCTAGGGGTGCCCTAGCCTAAACCTAGGGCTGCCCAGCCTAAGCCTAGGGGTGCCCAAGCCTAAGCCTAGGGGTGCCAAGTCTAAGCCTAGGGGTGCCCTAGCTTAAGCCTAGGTCTGTCCTAGCCTAAGCCTAGGTGTGCCCAAGCCTTAGGCTAGGCAAGTCCTAGCCTTAGCCTAAGCCTAGGGGTGCCCTGGCCTAAGCCTAGGGGTGCGCTAGCCTAAGCCTAGGGGTGCCCTAGCCTTAGGCTAGGGGTTCCCTAGCCTAAGCCTACGGGTGCCCTAGTCTAAGCCTAGGGGTGCCCTAGCCTTAGGCTAGGTGAGCCCTAGCCTTAGCCTAAGCCTAGGGGTGCCCTAGCCTAAGCCTAGGGGTGCCCTATCCTAAGACTATGGGTGCCCAGGCCTTAGGCTAGGGGAGCCCTAGCCTTAGCCTAAGCCTATGGCTGCCCTAGCCTAAGCCTAGGAGTGCCAAGCTTAAGCCTAGGGGTGCCCTAGCCTAAGCCTAGGTCTGTCCTAGCCTAAACCTAGGGGTGCCCTAGCCTTAGGCTAGGCGAGCCCTAGCCTTAGCCTAAGCCTAGGGCTGCCCTAGCCTAAGCCTAGGGGTGCCATAGTGAGTCTAGGGGTGCCCTAGCCTGAGGCTAGTGGAGCCGTAGCCTTAACCTAAGCCTAGGGGTGCCCTAGCCTAAGCCTAGGGGTGCCCTAGACTAAGCCTAGGGGTGCCCTAGCCTAAGCCTAGGGGTGCCCTAGCCTAGGCCTAGGGGTGCCCTAGCCTAAGCCTAGGGGTGTCCTAGCCTTTGTCGAGGGGAGCCCTAGACTTAGCCTAAGCCTATGGGTGCCCTAGCCTAAGCCTAGTGGTGCCCTAGACTGAGCCTATGGGTGCCCTAGCCTTAAGCTAGGGGAGCCCTAACCTTAGCATAAGCCTAGTGGTGCCCTAGTCGAAGCCTCGGGGTGCCCTAGCCTAAGCCTAGGGGTGCCCTAGCCTAAGCCTAGGGGTGTCCCAGCCTAAGCCTAGGGGTGCCCTAGCCTAAGCCTAGGGGTGCCCTAGCCTTAGGCTAGGGGAGCCCTAGCCTAAGCTTAAGCTTAGGGGTGCCCTAGCATAAGCCTAGGGGTGCCTTAGCCTAACCATAGGGGTGCCCTAGCCTAAGCTTAGGGGTGCCCTAGCCTAAGCCTAGGGGTACACTAGCCTGAGCATACGGGTGCCCTAGCCTGAGGATAGGGGAGCCCTAGCGTTAGTCTAACCTAGGATAGCCCTAGCCTAAGCCTAGGGGTGCCATAGCCTGAGTCTAGGGGTGCCGTAGCCTGAGGCTACGGGAGCCGTAGCCTTAGCCTAAGCCTAGGGGTGCCCTAGCCTAAGTCTAGGGGTGCCCTAGCCTAAGTCTAGGGGTGCCCTAGCCTAAGCCTAGGGGTGCCCTAGCCTAGGGCTGCCCTAGACTAAGCCTAGGGGTGCCCTAGCCTAGGCCTAGGGGTGCCCTAGCCTAAGCCTAGGGGTGTCCTAGCCTTTGTCGAGGGAGCCCTAGACTTAGCCTAAGCCTATGGGTGCCCTAGCCTAAGCCTAGTGGTGCCCTAGACTGAGCCTAGGGGTGCCCTAGCCTTAAGCTAGGGGAGCCCTAACCTTAGCATAAGCCTAGTGGTGCCCTAGTCGAAGCCTCGGGGTGCCCTAGCCTAAGCCTAGGGGTGCCCTAGCCTAAGCCTAGGGGTGTCCCAGCCTAAGCCTAGGGGTGCCCTAGCCTAAGCCTAGGGGTGCCCTAGCCTTAGGCTAGGGGAGCCCTAGCCTAAGCTTAAGCTTAGGGGTGCCCTAGCATAAGCCTAGGGGTGCCTTAGCCTAACCATAGGGGTGCCCTAGCCTAAGCTTAGGGGTGCCCTAGCCTAAGCCTAGGGGTACACTAGCCTGAGCATACGGGTGCCCTAGCCTGAGGATAGGGGAGCCCTAGCGTTAGTCTAACCTAGGATAGCCCTAGCCTAAGCCTAGGGGTGCCATAGCCTGAGTCTAGGGGTGCCGTAGCTTGAGGCTACGGGAGCCGTAGCCTTAGCCTAAGCCTAGGGGTGCCCTAGCCTAAGTCTAGGGGTGCCCTAGCCTAAGTCTAGGGGTGCCCTAGCCTAAGCCTAGGGGTGCCCTAGCCTAGGGCTGCCCTAGCCTAAGCCTCCGGGTGCCCTAACCTAAGCCTAGGGGTGCCCTAGCCTTAGGCTAGGCGAGCCCTAGCCTTAGCCTAAGCCTAGGGCTGCCCTAGCCTAAGCCTAGGGGTGCCCAAGTCTAAGCCTAGGGTTGCCAAGCCTAAGCCTAGGGGTGCCCTAGCCTAAGCCTAGTGGTGCCCTAGCCTAAGCTGAGGGGTGCCCTAGCCTTAGGCTAGGCGAGCCCTATCCCTAGCCTAAGACTAGGGCTGCCCTAGCCTAAGCCTAGGGGTGCCCTAGCCTAAGCTTAGGGGTGCCCTAGCCTAAGCCTAGGGGTGCCCTAGCCTAAGCCTAGGGCTGCCCAGCCTAAGCCTAGGGGTGCCCAAGCCTAAGCCTAGGGGTGCCAAGTCTAAGCCTAGGGGTGCCCTAGCTTAAGCCTAGGTCTGTCCTAGCCTAAGCCTAGGTGTGCCCAAGCCTTAGGCTAGGCGAGTCCTAGCCTTAGCCTAAGCCTAGGGTTGCCCTGGCCTAAGCCTAGGGGTGCGCTAGCTTAAGCCTAGGGGTGCCCTAGCCTTAGGCTAGGGGTTCCCTAGCCTAAGCCTACGGGTGCCCTAGTCTAAGCCTAGGGGTGCCCTAGCCTTAGGCTAGGTGAGCCCTAGCCTTAGCCTAAGCCTAGGGGTGCCTTAGCCAAAGCCTAGGGGTGCCCAAGCCTAATCCTAGGGGTGCCCTAGCCTAAGCCTAGGGCTGCCTTAGCCTAAGCCTAGGGGTGCCCTCGCCTAAGCCTAGGGCTGCCCTAGCCTTAGGCTAGGCGAGCCATAGCCTTAGCCTAAGCCTAGGGCTGCCCTAGACTAAGCCTAGGGGTGCCCAAGCCTAAGCCTAGTGTTGCCAAGCCTAAGCCTAGGGGTGCCCTAGCCTAAGCTTAGGGGTGCCCTAGCCGAAGCCTAGGGGTGCCCTAGCCTTAGCTAGGGGAGCACTAGACTTAGCCTAAGCCTAGGGGTGCCCTAGCCTTAGCCTAAGCCTAGGGGTGCCCTAGCCTAAGCCTAGTGGTGACCTAGCCTTAGGCTAGGGAAGCCCTAGCCTTAGCCTAAGCCTAGGGGTGCCCTAGCCTAAGCCTAGGTGTGCCCTAGCCTAAGACTAGGGGTGCCCTAGCCTTAGGCTAGGGGTTCACTAGCCTAAGCCTAGGGGTGCCCTAGCATAAGCCTATGAGTGCCCTAGCCTTAGGCTAGGGGAGCCCTAGCCTTAGCCTAAGCCTAGGGGTGCCCTAGCCTAAGCCTAGGGGTGCCCTAGCCAAAGCCTAGGGGTGCCCTAGCCTAAGCCTAGGTCTGCCGTATCCTAAGCCTAGGGGTGCCCTAGCCTTAGGCTAGGTGAGCCCTAGCCTTAGCCTAAGCCTTGGGCTGCCCTAGCCTAAGCCTAGGGGTGCCCTAGCCTAAGCCTAGGGGTGCCCTAGCCTAAGCCTAGGGGTGCCCTAGACTAAGTCTAGGGGTGCCCTAGCCTAAGCCTAGGTCTGTCCTAGCCTAAGCCTAGGGGTCCCCTAGCCTTAGGCTAGGCGAGCCCTAGCTTTAGCCTAAGCCTAGGGCTACCCTAGCCTATACCTAGGGGTGCCCAAGCCTAAGCCTAGGTCTGTCCTAGCCTAAGCCTAGGGGTGCCTTAGCCTATGCCTAGGGGTGCCCTAGCCTTAGGCTAGGGGTTCCCTAGCCTAAGCCTAGGAGTGCCCTAGCCTTAGGCTAGGCGAGCCCTAGCCTTAGCATAAGCCTAGGGGTGCCCTAGCCTAAGCCTAGGGGTGCCCTAGCCTAAGACTAGGGGTGCCCTAGCCTAAGCCTAGGGGTGCCCTAGCCTAAGCCTAGGGCTGCCATAGCCTTAGGCTAGGCAAGCCCTAGCCTTATCCGAAGCCTAGGGCTGCCCTAGCCTAAGCCTAGGGGTGTCCAAGGCTAAGCCTAGGGGTGCCAAGCCTAAGCATAGGGGTGCCCTAGCCTAAGCCTAGGGGGTGCCCTAGCCTAAGCCTAGGGGTGCCCTAGCCTTAGGCTAGGCGAGCCCTAGCCTTAGCCTAAGCCTAGGGCTGCCCTAGCCTAAGCCTAGGGGTGCCCTAGCCTAAGACTAGGGGTGCCCTAGCCTAAGCCTAGGGGTGCCCTAGCCTAAGCCTAGGGGTGCCCAAGCCTTAGGCTAGGGGAGCCCTAGACTTAGCCTAAGCCTAGGGGTGTCCTAGCCTTTGTCGAGGGGAGCCCTAGACTTAGCCTAAGCCTATGGGTGCCTTAGCCTAAGCCTAGGGGTGCCCTAGACTGAGCCTAGGGGTGCCCTAGCCTTAAGCTAGGGGAGCCCTAACCTTAGCCTAAGCCTAGTGGTGCCCTAGTCAAAGCCTCGGGGTGCCCTAGCCTAAGCCTAGGGGTGCCCAAGCCTAAGCGTAGGGGTTGCCCCAGCCTAAGCCTAGGGGTGCCCTAGCCTAAGCCTAGGGGTGCCATAGCCTGAGTCTAGGGGTGCCGTATCCTGAGGCTACGGGAGCCGTAGCCTTAGCCTAAGCCTAGGGGTGCCCTAGCCTAAGTCTAGGGTGCCCTAGCCTAAGCCTAGGGGTGCCCTAGCCTAGGGCTGCCCTAGCCTAAGCCTCTGGGTGCCCTAACCTAAGCCTAGGGGTGCCCTAGCCTTAGCCTAGGCGAGCCCTAGCCTTAGCCTAAGCCTAGGGCTGCCCTAGCCTAAGCCTAGGGGTGCCCAAGTCTAAGCCTAGGGTTGCCAAGCCTAAGCCTAGGGGTGCCCTAGCCTAAGCCTAGTGGTGCCCTAGCCTAAGCCAAGGGGTGCCCTAGCCTTAGGCTAGGCGATCCCTAGCCCTAGCCTAAGACTAGGGCTGCCCTAGCCTAAGCCTATGGTGCCCTAGCCTAAGTCTAGGGGTGCCCTAGCCTAAGCCTAGGGGTGCCCTAGCCTAAGCCTAGGGGTGCCCTAGCCTAAACCTAGGGCTGCCCAGCCTAAGCCTAGGGGTGCCCAAGCCTAAGCCTAGGGGTGCCAAGTCTAAGCCTAGGGGTGCCCTAGCTTAAGCCTAGGTCTGTCCTAGCCTAAGCCTAGGTGTGCCCAAGCCTTAGGCTAGGCAAGTCCTAGCCTTAGCCTAAGCCTAGGGGTGCCCTGGCCTAAGCCTAGGGGTGCGCTAGCCTAAGCCTAGGGGTGCCCTAGCCTTAGGCTAGGGGTTCCCTAGCCTAAGCCTACGGGTGCCCTAGTCTAAGCCTAGGGGTGCCCTAGCCTTAGGCTAGGTGAGCCCTAGCCTTAGCCTAAGCCTAGGGGTGCCCTAGCCTAAGCCTAGGGGTGCCCTATCCTAAGACTATGGGTGCCCAGGCCTTAGGCTAGGGGAGCCCTAGCCTTAGCCTAAGCCTATGGCTGCCCTAGCCTAAGCCTAGGAGTGCCAAGCTTAAGCCTAGGGGTGCCCTAGCCTAAGCCTAGGTCTGTCCTAGCCTAAACCTAGGGGTGCCCTAGCCTTAGGCTAGGCGAGCCCTAGCCTTAGCCTAAGCCTAGGGCTGCCCTAGCCTAAGCCTAGGGGTGCCATAGTGAGTCTAGGGGTGCCCTAGCCTGAGGCTAGTGGAGCCGTAGCCTTAACCTAAGCCTAGGGGTGCCCTAGCCTAAGCCTAGGGGTGCCCTAGACTAAGCCTAGGGGTGCCCTAGCCTAAGCCTAGGGGTGCCCTAGCCTAGGCCTAGGGGTGCCCTAGCCTAAGCCTAGGGGTGTCCTAGCCTTTGTCGAGGGGAGCCCTAGACTTAGCCTAAGCCTATGGGTGCCCTAGCCTAAGCCTAGTGGTGCCCTAGACTGAGCCTAGGGGTGCCCTAGCCTTAAGCTAGGGGAGCCCTAACCTTAGCATAAGCCTAGTGGTGCCCTAGTCGAAGCCTCGGGGTGCCCTAGCCTAAGCCTAGGGGTGCCCTAGCCTAAGCCTAGGGGTGTCCCAGCCTAAGCCTAGGGGTGCCCTAGCCTAAGCCTAGGGGTGCCCTAGCCTTAGGCAAGGGGAGCCCTAGCCTAAGCTTAAGCTTAGGGGTGCCCTAGCATAAGCCTAGGGGTGCCTTAGCCTAACCATAGGGGTGCCCTAGCCTAAGCTTAGGGGTGCCCTAGCCTAAGCCTAGGGGTACACTAGCCTGAGCATACGGGTGCCCTAGCCTGAGGATAGGGGAGCCCTAGCGTTAGTCTAACCTAGGATAGCCCTAGCCTAAGCCTAGGGGTGCCATAGCCTGAGTCTAGGGGTGCCGTAGCCTGAGGCTACGGGAGCCGTAGCCTTAGCCTAAGCCTAGGGGTGCCCTAGCCTAAGTCTAGGGGTGCCCTAGCCTAAGTCTAGGGGTGCCCTAGCCTAAGCCTAGGGGTGCCCTAGCCTAGGGCTGCCCTAGACTAAGCCTAGGGGTGCCCTAGCCTAGGCCTAGGGGTGCCCTAGCCTAAGCCTAGGGGTGTCCTAGCCTTTGTCGAGGGGAGCCCTAGACTTAGCCTAAGCCTATGGGTGCCCTAGCCTAAGCCTAGTGGTGCCCTAGACTGAGCCTAGGGGTGCCCTAGCCTTAAGCTAGGGGAGCCCTAACCTTAGCATAAGCCTAGTGGTGCCCTAGTCGAAGCCTCGGGGTGCCCTAGCCTAAGCCTAGGGGTGCCCTAGCCTAAGCCTAGGGGTGTCCCAGCCTAAGCCTAGGGGTGCCCTAGCCTAAGCCTAGGGGTGCCCTAGCCTTAGGCTAGGGGAGCCCTAGCCTAAGCTTAAGCTTAGGGGTGCCCTAGCATAAGCCTAGGGGTGCCTTAGCCTAACCATAGGGGTGCCCTAGCCTAAGCTTAGGGGTGCCCTAGCCTAAGCCTAGGGGTACACTAGCCTGAGCATACGGGTGCCCTAGCCTGAGGATAGGGGAGCCCTAGCGTTAGTCTAACCTAGGATAGCCCTAGCCTAAGCCTAGGGGTGCCATAGCCTGAGTCTAGGGGTGCCGTAGCTTGAGGCTACGGGAGCCGTAGCCTTAGCCTAAGCCTAGGGGTGCCCTAGCCTAAGTCTAGGGGTGCCCTAGCCTAAGTCTAGGGGTGCCCTAGCCTAAGCCTAGGGGTGCCCTAGCCTAGGGCTGCCCTAGCCTAAGCCTCCGGGTGCCCTAACCTAAGCCTAGGGGTGCCCTAGCCTTAGGCTAGGCGAGCCCTAGCCTTAGCCTAAGCCTAGGGCTGCCCTAGCCTAAGCCTAGGGGTGCCCAAGTCTAAGCCTAGGGTTGCCAATCCTAAGCCTAGGGGTGCCCTAGCCTAAGCCTAGGGGTGCCCTAGCCTAAGCCTAGGGGTGCCCTAGCCTAAGCATAGGAGTGCCCTAGCCTTAGGCTAGGCGAGCCCTAGCCTTAGCATAAGCCTAGGGGTGCCCTAGCCTAAGCCTAGGGGTGCCCTAGCCTAAGCCTAGGGGTGCCCTAGCCTAAGCCTAGGGCTGCCATAGCATTAGGCTAGGCAAGCCCTAGCCTTATCCGAAGCCTAGGGCTGCCCTAGCCTAAGCCTAGGGGTGTCCAAGGCTAAGCCTAGGGGTGCCAAGCCTAAGCATAGGGGTGCCCTAGCCTAAGCCTAGGGGTGCCCTAGCCTAAGCCTAGGGGTGCCCTAGCCTTAGGCTAGGCGAGCCCTAGCCTTAGCCTAAACCTAGGGCTGCCCTAGCCTAAGCCTAGGGGTGCCCTAGCCTAAGCCTAGGGGTGCCCTAGCCTAAGCCTAGGGGTGCCCTAGCCTAAGCCTAGGGGTGCCCTAGCCTTAGGCTAGGGGAGCCCGAGACTTAGCCTAAGCCTAGGGGTGTCCTAGCCTTTGTCGAGGCGAGCCCTAGCCTTAGCCTAAGCCTTGGGCTGCCCTAGCCTAAGCCTAGGGGTGCCCTAGCCTAAGCCTAGGGGTGCCCTAGCCTAAGCCTAGGGGTGCCCTAGAGTAAGCCTAGGGGTGCCCTAGCCTAAGCCTAGGTCTGTCCTAGCCTAAGCCTAGGGGTGCCCTAGCCTTAAGCTAGGGGAGCCCTAACCTTAGCCTAAGCCTAGTGGTGCCCTAGTCAAAGCCTCAGGGTGCCCTAGCCTAAGCCTAGGGGTGCCCTAGCCTAATCCTAGGGGTGCCCCAGCCTAAGCCTAGGGTTCCCTAGCCTAAGTCTAGGGGTGCCCTAGCCTAAGCCTAGGGGTGCCCAAGCCTAGGGCTGCCCTAGCCTAAGCCTCCGGGTGCCCTAACCTAAGCCTAGGGGTGCCCTAGCCTTAGGCTAGGCGAGCCCTAGCCTTAGCCTAAGCCTAGGGCTGCCATAGACTAAGCCTAGGGGTGCCCTAGCCTAAGCCTAGTGCTGCCCTAGCCTAAGCCGAGGGGTGCCCTAGCCTTAGGCTAGGCGAGCCCTAGCCCTAGCCTAAGACTAGGGCTGCCCTAGCCTAAGCCTAGGGTGCCCTAGCCTAAGCCTAGGGGTGCCCTAGCCTAAGCCTAGGGGTGCCCTAGCCTAAGCCTAGGGGTGCCCTAGCCTAAGCCTAGGGCTGCCCAGCCTAAGCCTAGGGGTGCCCAAGCCTAAGCCTAGGGGTGCCAAGTCTAAGCCTAGGGGTGCCCTAGCTTAAGCCTAGGTCTGTCCTAGCCTAAGCCTAGGTGTGCCCAAGCCTTAGGCTAGGCGAGTCCTAGCATTAGCCTAAGCCTAGGGGTGCCCTGGCCTAAGCCTAGGGGTGCGCTAGCCTAAGCCTAGGGGTGCCCTAGCCTTAGGCTAGGGGTTCCCTAGCCTAAGCCTACGGGTGCCCTAGTCTAAGCCTAGGGGTGCCCTAGTCTTAGGCTAGGTGAGCCCTAGCCTTAGCCTAAGCCTAGGGGTGCCTTAGCCAAAGCCTAGGGGTGCCCAAGCCTAAGCCTAGGGGTGCCCTAGCCTAAGCCTAGGGCTGCCTTAGCCTAAGCCTAGGGGTGCCCTCGCCTAAGCCTAGGGCTGCCCTAGCCTTAGGCTAGGCGAGCCCTAGCCTTAGCCTAAGCCTAGGGCTGCCCTAGACTAAGCCTAGGGGTGCCCAAGTCTAAGCCTAGGGGTGCCAAGCCTAAGCCTAGGGGTGCCCTAGCCTAAGCCTAGGGGTGCCCTAGCCTTAGGCTAGGGGAGCCCTAGCCTTAGCCTAAGCCTAGGGGTGCCCTAGCCTTAGCCTAAGCCTAGGGGTGCCCTAGCCTAAGCATAGTGGTGACCTAACCTTAGGCTAGGGAAGCCCTAGCCTTAGCCTAAGCCTAGGGGTGCCCTAGCCTAAGACTAGGTGTGCCCTAGCCTAAGCCTAGGGGTGCCCTAGCCTTAGGCTAGGGGTTCACTAGCCTAAGCCTAGGGGTGCCCTAGCATAAGTCTAGGAGTGCCCTAGCCTTAGGCTAGGGGAGCCCTAGCCTTAGCCTAAGCCTAGGGGTGCCCTAGCCTAAGCTTAGTGGTGACCTAGCCTTAGGCTAGGGAAGCCCTAGCCTTAGCCTAAGCCTAGGGGTGCCCTAGCCTAAGCCTAGGTGAGCCCTAGCCTAAGACTAGGGGTGCCCTAGCCTTAGGCTAGGGGTTCACTATCCTAAGCCTAGGGGTGCCCTAGCATAAGCCTAGGAGTGCCCTAGCCTTAGGCTAGGGGAGCCCTAGCCTTAGCCTAAGCCTAGGGCTGCCCTAGCCTAAGCCTAGGGGTGCCCAAGTCTAAGCCTAGGGTTACCAAGCCTAAGCCTAGGGGTGCCCTAGCCTAAGCCTAGTGGTACCCTAGCCTAAGCCGAGGGGTTCCCTAGCCTTAGGCTAGGCGAGCCCTAGCCCTAGCCTTAGACTAGGGCTGCCCTAGCCTAAGCCTAGGGGTGCCCTAGCCTAAGCCTAGGGGTGCCCTAGCCTAAGCCTAGGGGTGCCCTAGCCTAAGCCTAGGGGTGCCCAAGCCTAAGCCTAGGGCTGCCCAGCCTAAGCCTAGGGCTGCCCAGCCTAAGCCTAGGGGTGCCCAAGCCTAAGCCTAGGGGTGCCAAGTCTAAGCCTAGGGGTGCCCTAGCTTAAGCCTAGGTCTGTCCTAGCCTAAGCCTAGGTGTACCCAAGCCTTAGGCTAGGTGAGCCCTAGCCTTAGCCTAAGCCTAGGGGTGCCTTAGCCAAAGCCTAGGGGTGCCCAAGCCTAAGCCTAGGGGTGCCCTAGCCTAAGCCTAGGGCTGCCTTAGCCTAAGCCTAGGGGTGCCTTCGCCTAAGCCTAGGGCTACCCTAGCCTTAGGCTAGGCGAGCCCTAGCCTTAGCCTAAGCCTAGGGCTGCCCTAGACTAAGCCTAGGGGTGCCCAAGCCTAAGCCTAGGGTTGCCAAGCCTAAGCTTAGGGGTGCCCTAGCCTAAGCCTAGGGGTGCCCTAGCCTAAGCCTAGGGGTGCCCTAGCCTTAGGCTAGGGGAGCCCTAGACTTAGCCTAAGCCTAGGGGTGCCCTAGCCTTAGCCTAAGCCTAGGGGTGCCCTAGCCTAAGCGTAGTGGTGACCTAGCCTTAGGCTAGGGAAACCCTAGCCTTAGCCTAAGCCTAGGGGTGCCCTAGCCAAAGCCTAGGTGTGCCCTAGCCTAAGACTAGGGGTGCCCTAGCCTTAGGCTAGGGGTTCACTAGCCTAAGCCTAGGGGTGCCCTAGCATAAGCCTAGGAGTGCCCTAGCCTTAGGCTAGGGGAGCCCTAGCCTTAGCCTAAGCCTAGGGGTGCCCTAGCCTAAGCCTAGGGGTGCCCTAGCCAAAGCCTAGGGGTGCCCTAGCCTAAGCCTAGGTCTGCCGTATCCTAAGCCTAGGGGTGCCCTAGCCTAAGGCTAGGCGAGCCCTAGCCTTAGCCTAAGCCTTGGGCTGCCCTAGCCTAAGCCTAGGTTTGCCCTAGCCTAAGCCTAGGGGTGCCCTAGCCTAAGCCTAGGGGTGCCCTAGACTAAGCCTAGGGGTGCCCTAGCTAAGCCTAGGTCTGTCCTAGCCTAAGCCTAGGGGTCCCCTAGCCTTAGGCTAGGCGAGCCCTAGCTTTAGCCTAAGCCTAGGGCTACCCTAGCCTATACCTAGGGGTGCCCAACCCTAAGCCTAGGTCTGTCCTAGCCTAAGCCTAGGGGTGCCCTAGCCTATGCCTAGGGGTGCCCTAGCCTTAGGCTAGGGGTCCCCTAGCCTAAGCCTAGGGGTGCCCTAGCCTAAGCCTAGGAATGCCCTAGCCTTAGGCTAGGCGAGCCCTAGCCTTAGCATAAGCCTAGGGGTGCCCTAGCCTAAGCCTAGGTGTGCCCTAGCCTAAGCCTAGGGGTGCCCTAGCCTAAGCCTTGGGGTGCCGTAGCCTGAGTCTAGGGGTGCCGTAGCCTGAGGCTACGGGAGCCGTAGCCTTAGCCTAAGCCTAGGGGTGCCAAGTCTAAGCCTAGGGGTGCCCTAGCTTAAGCCTAGGTCTGTCCTAGCCTAAGCCTAGGTGTGCCCAAGCCTTAGGCTAGGCGAGTCCTAGCCTTAGCCTAAGCCTAGGGGTGCCCTGGCCTAAGCCTAGGGGTGCGCTAGCCTAAGCCTAGGGATGCCCTAGCCTTAGGCTAGGGGTTCCCTAGCCTAAGCCTACGGGTGCCCTAGTCTAAGCCTAGGGGTGCCTTAGCCTTAGGCTAGGTGAGCCCTAGCCTTAGCCTAAGCCTAGGGGTGCCTTAGCCAAAGCCTAGGGGTGCCCAAGCCTAAGCCTAGGGGTGCTCTAGCCTAAGCCTAGGGCTGCCTTAGCCTAAGCCTAGGGGTGCCCTCGCCTAAGCCTAGGGCTGCCCTAGCCTTAGGCTAGGCGAGCCCTAGCCTTAGCCTAAGCCTAGGGCTGCCCTAGACTAAGCCTAGGGGTGCCCAAGCCTAAGCCTAGGGGTGCCAAGCCTAAGCCTAGGGGTGCCCTAGCCTAAGCCTAGGGGTGCCCTAGCCTAAGCCTAGGGGTGCCCTAGCCTTAGGCTAGGGGAGCCCTAGCCTTAGCCTAAGCCTTAGGGTGCCCTACCCTTAGCCTAAGCCTAGGGGTGCCCTAGCCTAAGCATAGTGGTGACCTAGCCTTAGGCTAGGGAAGCCCTAGCCTTAGCCTAAGCCTAGGGGTGCCCTAGCCTAAGCCTAGGTGTGCCCTAGCCTAAGCCTAGGGGTGCCCTAGCCTTAGGCTAGGGGTTCACTAGCCTAAGCCTAGGGGTGCCCTAGCCTAAGCCTAGGTCTGTCCTAGCATAAGCCTAGGGGTCCCCTAGCCTTAGGCTAGGCGAGCCCTAGCTTTAGCCTAAGCCTAGGGCTTCCCTAGCCTATACCTAGGGGTGCCCAAGCCTAAGCCTAGGTCTGTCCTAGCCTAAGCCTAGGGGTGCCCTAGCCTTAGGCTAGGCGAGCCCTAGCCTTAGCCTAAGCCTAGGGGTGCCCTAGCCTATACCTAGGGGTGCCCTAGCCTAAGCCTAGGGGAGCCTTAGCCTAAGCCAAGGGGTGCCCTAGTCTAAGCCTAAGGGTGCCCTAGCCTTAGACTAGGGGAGCCCTAGCCTTAGCCTAAGCCTAGGGGTGCCCTTGCCTAAGCCTAAGCCTAGGGGTGCCCTAGCCTAAGCCTAGGGGTGCCCTAGCCTAAGCCTAGCGGTGCCTTAGCCTAAGCCTAGGGGTCCCCTATCCCTAGCCTAAGCCTAGGGGTGCCGTAGCCTTAGCCTAGGGGTGTCCTATCCTAAGCCTAGGGGAGTACTAGCTTTAGCCTAAGCCTAGGGGTGCCCTAGCCTAAACCTAGGGGTGCCCTAGCCTAAGCGTAGGGGTGGTTTAGCCTAAGCCTAGGGGTCCCCTAGCCTTAGCCTAAGCCTATGGGTGCCCGAGCCTGAGCCAAGGGTTGCCCTACCCTAAGCCTAGGGGTGCCCTAGCCTTAGGCTAGGGGAGCCCTAGCCTTAGCCTACGCCTAGGGTGCCCTACCCTAAGCTTAGGGGTGCCCTAGCCTAAGCCTAGGGGTGCCCTAGCCTAACCTAGGGGTGCCCTTGCCTGAGCCTGGGGGTGCACCAGCCTTAGCCTACGGGTGCCCTAGCCTGAGGCCAGGGTAGCCCTAGATTTAGTCTAGCCTAGGATTGCCCTAGCCTAAGCCTAGGGGTGCCATAGCCAGTGTCTAGGGGTGCCCTAGCCTAAGGCTAGAAGAGCCGTAGACTTAGCCTAAGCCTAGGGGTGCCCTAGCCTAAGCCTAAGGGTGCCCTAGCCTGAGCCTAGGGGTGCCTTAGCCTTAGGCTATGGGAGCCCTAGCCTTTGCCCAAGCCTAGGGGTGCCCTAGCCTAAGCCTAGGGGTGCCCTAGCCTAAGGCTAAGAGTGCCCTTGCCTAAGCCTACGGTGGCTCTAGCCTAAGCCTAGGGGTGCCATTGCCTTAGGCTAGGCGAGCCTTAGCCTTAGCCAAAGCCTAGGGGTGCCCTAGCCTAAGCCTAGGGGTGCCCTGGCCTAAGCCTAGGGGTCCCCTAGCCCTAGCCTAAACCTATGGGTGCCGTAGCCTTAGCCTAGGGGTGTCCTATCCTAAGTATAGGGGAGTCCTAGCTTTAGCCTAAGCCTAGGGGTGCCCTAGCGTAAACCTAGGGGTGCCCTAGCCTAAGCGTAGGGGTGGTTTAGCCTAAGCCTAGGGGTCCTCTAGCCTTAGCCTAAGCCTATGGGTGCCCGAGCCTAAGCCAAGGGCTGCCCTACCCTAAGCCTAGGGGTGCCCTAGCCTTAGGCTAGGGGAGCCCTAGCCTTAGCCTACGCCTAGGGTGCCATAGCCTAAGCTTAGGGGTGCCCTAGCCTAAGCCTAGGGGTGCCCTAGCCTAAGCCTAGGGCTGCCCTTGCCTGAGCCTGGGGGTGCACCAGCCTTAGCCTACGGGTGCCCTAGCCTGAGGCAAAGGGAGCCCTAGATTTAGTCTAGCCTAGGATTGCCCTAGCCTAAGCCTAGGGGTGCCATAGCCAGTGTCTAGGGGTGCCCTAGCCTGAGGCTAGGAGAGCCGTAGACTTAGCCTAAGCCTAGGGGTGCCCTAGCCTAAGCCTAAGGGTGCCCTAGCCTGAGCCTAGGGGTGCCTTAGCCTTAGGCTATGGGAGCCCTAGCCTTTGCCCAAGCCTACGGGTGCCCTAGCCTAAGCCTAGGGGTGCCCTAGCCTAAGGCTAAGGGTGCCCTTGCCTAAGCCTACGGGTGCTCTAGCCTAAGCCTAGGGGTGCACTTGCCTTAGGCTAGGCGAGCCCTAGCCTTAGCCTAAGCCTAGGGCTGCCCTAGCCTAAGCCTAGGGGTGCCCTAGCCAAAGCCTAGGGGTGCCCTAGCCTAAGCCTAGGGGTGCCCTAGCCTAAGCCTAGGGGTGCCCAGCCCTTAGGCTAGGGGATCCCTAGCCTTAGCCTAAGCCTATGGCTGCCCTAGCCTAAGCCTAGGGGTGCCCTAGCCTAAGCCTAGGGGTGCCCAAGCCTAAGCCTGGGGGTGCCCTAAACTAAGCCTAGGGGTGCCCTAGCCTAAGCCTAGGGGTGCCCTAGCCAAAGTCTAGGGGGGCCCTAGCCTAAGCATAGGGGTGCCTTAGCCTTAGGCTAGGGGATCCCTAGCCTTAGCCTAAGCCTAGGGGAGCCAAAGCCTAAGCCTAGGGGTGACCTAAACTAAGCCTAGGGGTGCCCTTGCCTTAGGCTAGGGGTGCCCTAGCCTAAGCCTAGGGCTGCCCTAGCCTACGCCTAGGGGTGCCCTAGCCTAAGCCTAGGGGTGCCCTAGCCTAAGCCTAGGGGTACCCTAGCCTTAGGCTAGGAGAGCCCTAGCCTTAGCCTAAGACTAAGGCTGCCCTGGCCTTAGGCTAGGGGAGCCCTAACCTTAGCGTAAGCTTAGGGGTGCATTAGCCTAAGCCTTGGGGTGCCCTAGCCTAAGCCTAGGGGTGTCCTAGACTAAGCCTAGGGGTGCCCTAGCCTTAGGCTAGGGGAGCCCTAGCCTTAGCCTAATCCTAGGGGTGCCCTAGCTTAAGCCTAGGGCTGCCCTAGCCTACGCCTAGGGGTGCCCTAGCCTAATCCTTGGGCTGCCCTAGCCTAAGCCTAGGGGTGCCTTAGCCTAAGCCTAGGGGTCCCCTAGCCCTAGCCTAAGCCTAGGGGTGCCGTAACCTTAGCCTAGGGGTGCCCTAGCCTAAGCCTAGGCGAGTCCTAGCTTTAGCCAAAGCCTAGGGGTGCCCTAGCCTAAACTTAGGGGTGGTTTAGCCTAAGCCTAGGGGTCCCTTGCCTTAGCCTAAGCCTAGGGGTGCCCGAGCCTAAGCCTAGGGTTGCCCTACCCTAAGCCTAGGGGTGCCCTAGCCCAAGCCTAGGGGTGCCCTAGCTTAAGCCTAGGGGTGCCCATGCCTGAGCCTAGGGGTGCACCAGACTGAGCCTACGGGTGCCCTAGCCTGAGGCTAGGAGAGCCCTAGATTTAGTCTAGCCTAGGATTGCCCTAGCCTAAGCCTAGGGCTGCCATAGCCAGTGTCTAGGGGTGCCCTAGCCTGAGGCTAGGGGAGCCGTAGACTTAGCCTAAGCCTAGGGGTTCCCTAGCCTAAGCCTAGGGGTGCCCTAGCCTAAGCCTAGGGGTGCCCTAGCCAGAGCCTAGGGGTGCCCTAGCCTTAGGCTAGGCGAGCCCTAGCCTTTGCCCAAGCCTAGGGGTGCCCTAGCCTAAGCCTAGGGGTGCCCTAGCCTAAGGCTAAGGGTGCCCTTGCCTAAGCCAATGGGTGCTCTAGCCTAAGCCTAGGGGTGCCCTAGCCTTAGGCTAGGCGAGCCCTAGCCTTAGCCTAAGCCTAGGGCTGCCCTAGCCTAAACCTAGGGGTGCCCTAGCCTAAGCCTAGGGGTGCCCTAGCCTAAGCCTAGGGGTGCCCTAACCTAAGCCTAGGGGTGACCTAGCCTAAGCCTAGGGGTGCCCAGCCCTTAGGCTAGGGGATCCCTAGCCTTAGCCTAAGCCTATGGCTGCCCTAGCCTAAGCCTAGGGGTGCCCTAGCCTAAGCCTAGGGGTGCCCTAGCCTAAGCCTAGGGGTGCCCTAGCCTAAGCCTATGGCTGCCCTAGCCTGAGCCTAGGGGTAACCTAGCCTGAGCCTACGAGTGCCCTAGCCTGAGTCTAGGGGTGCCCTAGAATGAGGCTAGGGGAGCCGTAGCCTTAGCCTAAGCCTAGGGGTGCCCTAGCCTAAGCCTAGGGGTGCCCTAGCCTAAGCCTAGTGGTGCCTTAGCCTAAGCCTAGGGGTGCCCTAGCCTAAGCCAGGGGTGCCCTAGCCTAAGCCTAGGGGTGCCTTAGCCTAAGCCTAGGAGTCCCCTAGCCTTAGCCTAAGCCGAGGGCTGCCCTAGCCTAAGCATATGGGTGCCCTAGCCTAAGCCTAGGGGTGCCCTAGCCTTAGGCTAGGGGAGCACTAGCCTTAGCCTAATCCTAGGGGTGCCCGAGCCTAAGCCTAGGGGTGCCTTAGCCTATGCCTTGGGGTGCCCTAGCCTGAGCCTAGGGGTGCCGTAGCCTTACGCGAGGGGAGCCCTAGCCTTAGTCTAGCCTAGGATTGCCCTAGCCTAAGCCTAGGGGTGCCATAGGCTGAGCCTAGGGGTGCCCTAGCCTTTGCCTACGGGTGCCCTAGCCTGAGGATAGGGGAGCCCTAGCGTTAGTCTAGCCTAGGATTGCCCTAGCCTAAGAATGGGGGAGTCATAGCCTGAGTCTAGGGGTACACTATCCTGAGGCTAGGGGAGTCATAGCCTTATCCTAAGCCTAGGGGAGCCCTACCTAAAGCCTAGGGGTTCCCTAGCCTAAGCCTAGGGGTGCCCTAGCCTAAACCTAGGGGTGCCCTAGCCTTAGGCTACTGGAGCCCTAGCCTTTTCCTAAGCCTAGGGGTGCCGGAGCCTAAGCCTAGGGGTGCCCTAGCCTTAGGCTAGGGTAGCCCTAGCCTTAGAATAAGCCTACGGGTGCCCTAGCCTAAGCCTAGGGGTACCCTAGCCTAAGCCTAGGGGTGCCCTAGCCTTAGCCTAAGCCTAGGGGTGCCGTAGACTGAGCCTAGGGGTGCCCTTGCCTTAGGCTAGGGGAGCCCTAGCCTTAACCTAAGCCCAGGGGTGCCCTAGCCTAAACCTAGGGGTGCCCTAGCCCTAGGCTAGGGGTTCACAAGCCTAATCCTAGGGGTGCCCTAGTCTAAGCCTAGGGGTGCCCTAGCCTTAGGCTAGGTGAGCCCTAGCCTTTGCCTAAGCCTAGGTGTGCCCTAGCCTAAGTCTAGGGGTGCCCTAGCCTAAGCCTAGGGGTACCCTAGCCTAAGCCTAGGGCAGCCCTAGCCTAAGCCTAGGGGTGCCTTAACCTAAGCCTAGGGGTGCCTTAGCCTTAGGCTAGGCGAGCCCTAGCCTTAGCCTGAGCCTAGGGCTGCCCTAGCCTAAGAATAGGGGTGCCCAAGCCTAAGCCTAGGGGTGCCCTAGCCTAAGCCTAGGTCTGTCCTAGCCTAAGCCTAGGGGTGCCCTAGCCTTAGGCTAGGCGAGCCCTAGCCTTTGCCTAAGCCTAGGGTTGCCCTAGCCTAAGCCTAGGGGTGCCCAAGCCTAAGCCTAGGGGTGCCATAGCCTAAGCCTAGGGCTGCCCTAGCCTAAGCCTAGGGGTGCCCTAGCCTTAGGCTAGTCGAGCCCTAGCCTTAGCCTAAGCCTAGGAGTGCCCTAGCCTAAGCCTAGGGGTGCCCTAGCCTAAGCCTAGGGGTGCCCTAGCCTAAGACTATGGGTGCCCAAGCCTAAGCCTAGGGGTGCCAAGCCTAAGCCTAGGGGTGCCCTAGCCTTAGGCTAGGCGAGCCCTAGCCTTAGCCTAAGCCTAAGGGTGCCCTAGCCTAAGCCTAGGGGTGCGCTAGCCTAAGCCTAGGAGTGCCCTAGCCTTAGGCTAGGGGTTCCCTAGCCTAAGCCTAGTGGTGCCCTAGTCTAAGCCTAGGGGTGCCCTAGCCTTAGGCTAGGTGAGCCCTAGCGTTAGCCTAAGCCTTGTGGTGCCTTAGCCTAAGCCTAGGGGTGCCCTAGCCTAAGCCTAGGTGTACCCTAGCCTAAGCCTAGGGCTGCCTTAGCCTAAGCCTAGGGGTGCCCTAGCCTAAGCCTAGGGGTGCCCTAGCCTTAGGCTGGGCGAGCCTTGGCCTTAGCCTAAGCCTAGGGCTGCCCTAGCCTAAGCCTAGGTGTGCCCAAGCCTAAGCCTAGGGGTGCCAAGCCTAAGCCTAGGGGTGCCCTAGTCTAAGTCTAGGTGTGCCCTAGCCTAAGCCTAGGGGTGCCCTAGCCTTAGGCTAGGGAATCCCTAGCCTTAGCCTAAGCCTAGGGGTGCGCTAGCCTAAGCCTAGGGGTGCCCTAGCCTAAGCCTAGGGGTGCCCTATCCTAAGACTCGGGGTGCCCAGGCCTTAGGCTAGGGTAGCCCTAGCCTTAGCCTAAGCCTATGGCTGCCCTAGCCTAAGCCTAGGAGTGCCAAGCTTAAGCCTAGGGGTGCCCTAGCCTAAGCCTAGGTCTTTCCTAGCCTAAGCCTAGGGGTGCCCTAGCCTTAGGCTAGGGTAGCACAAGCCTTAGCCTAATCCTAGGGGTGCCCGAGCCTAAGCCTAGGGGTGCCCTAGCCTAAGCCTAGGGGTGCCCTAGCCTGAGCCTAGGGGTGCCGTAGCCTTAGGCGAGGGGAGCCCTAGCCTTAGTCTAGCCTAGGATTGCCCTAGCCTAAGCATAGGGGTGCCATAAGCTGAGCCTAGGGGTGCCCTAGCCTGAGCCTACGGGTGCCCTAGCCTGAGGATAGGTGATCCCTAGCGTTAGTCTAGCCTAGGATTGCCCTAGACTAAGAATGGGGTAGTCATAGCCTGAGTCTAGGGGTGCACTATCCTGAGGCTAGGGGAGCCATAGCCTTATCCTAAGCCTAGGGGAGCCCTAGCTAAAGCCTAGGGGTTCCCTAGCCTAAGCCTAGGGGTGCCCTAGCCTTAGGCTAAGGGAGCCCTAGCCTTTTCCTAAGCCTAGGGGTTCCCCAGCGTAAGCCAAGTGGTGGCCTAGCCTTAGGCTAGGGGAGGCCTAGCCTTAGCCTAATTCTAGGGGTGCCCGAGCCTAAGCCTAGGGGTGCCCTAGCCTTAGGCTAGGGTAGCCCTAGCCTTAGAATAAGCCTACGGGTGCCCTAGCCTAAGCCTAGGGGTGCCCTAGCCTAAGCCTAGGGGTGCCCTAGCCTTAGGCTAGGGGAGCCCTAGCCTTAGCCTAAGCCTACGGGTGCCCTAGCCTTAGCCTAAGCCTAGGAGTGCCCTAGCCTAAACCTAGGGGTGCCCTAGCCTAAGCCTAGGGGTGCCCTTGCCTTAGGCTAGGGGAGCCCTAGCCTTAGCCTAAGCCCAGGGGGGCCCTAGCCTGAACCTAGGGGTGCCCTAGCCTTAGGCTAGGGGTTCACTAGCCTAATCCTAGTGGTGCCCTAGACTAAGCCTAGGGGTGCCCTAGCCTTAGGCTAGGTGAGCCCTAGCCTTAGCCTAAGCCTAGGGGTGCCCTAGCCTAAGTCAAGGGGTGCCCTAGCCTAAGCCTAGGGGTACCCTAGCCTAAGCCTAGGGCTGCCCTAGCCTAAGCCTAGGGGTGCCCTAACCTAAGCCTAGGGGTGCCTTAGCCTTAGGCTAGGCGAGCCCTAGCTTTAGCCTAAGCCTAGGGCTGCCCTAGCCTAAGAATAGGGGTGCCCAAGCCTAAGCCTAGGGGTGCCCTAGCCTAAGAATAGGTCTGTCCTAGCCTAAGCCTAGGGGTGCCCTAGCCTTAGGCTAGGCGAGCCCTAGCATTTGCCTTAGCCTAGGGCTGCCCTAGCCTAAGCCTAGGGGTGCCCAAGCCTAAGCCTAGGGGTGCCATAGCCTAAGCCTAGGGCTGCCCTAGCCTAAGCCTAGGGGTGCCCTAGCCTTAGGCTAGTCGAGCCCTAGCCTTAGCCTAAGCCTAGGGGTGCCCTAGCCTAAGCTTAGGAGTGCCCTAGCCTAAGCCTAGGGGTGCCCTAGCCTAAGACTATGGGTGCCCAAGCCTAAGCCTAGAGGTGCCTTAGCCTAAGCCTAGGGGTGCCCTAGCCTAAGCCTAGGTGTACCCTAGCCTAAGCCTAGGGCTGCCTTAGCCTAAGCCTAGGGGTGCCCTAGCCTAAGCCTAGGGGTGCCCTAGCCTAAGCCTAGGGGTGCCAAGCCTAAGCCTAGGGGTGTCCTAACCTAAGCCTAGGGGTGCCTTAGCCTTAGGCTAGGCGAGCCCTAGCCTTAGCCTAAGCCTAGGGCTGCCCTAGCCTAAGCCTAGGTGTGCCCAAGCCTAAGCCTAGGGGTGCCAAGCCTAAGCCTAGGGGTGCCCTAGCCTTAGGCTAGGGAATCCCTAGCCTTAGCCTAAGCCTAGGGATGCGCTAGCCTAAGCCTAGGGGTGCCCTAGCCAAAGCCTAGGGGTGCCCTATCCTAAGACTATGGGTGCCCAGGCCTTAGGCTAGGGGAGCCCTAGCCTTAGCCTAAGCCTATGGCTGCCCTAGCCTAAGCCTAGGAGTGCCAAGCTTAAGCCTAGGGGTGCCCTAGCCTAAGCCTAGGTCTGTCCTAGCCTAAACCTAGGGGTGCCCTAGCCTTAGGCAAGGCGAGCCCTAGCCTTAGCCTAAGCCTAGGGCTGCCCTAGCCTAAGCCTAGGGGTGCCCTAGACTAAGCCTAGGGGTGCCCTAGCCTGAGGCTAGTGGAGCCGTAACCTTAACCTAAGCCTAGGTGTGCCCTAGCCAAAGACTAGGGGTGCCCTAGACTAAGCCTAGGGGTGCCCTAGCCTAAGCCTAGGGGTGCCCTAGCCTAGGCCTAGGGGTGCCCTAGCCTAAGCCTAGGGGTGTCCTAGCCTTTGTCGAGGGGAGCCCTAGACTTAGCCTAAGCCTATGGGTGCCCTAGCCTAAGCCTAGTGGTGCCCTAGACTGAGCCTAGGGGTGCCCTAGCCTTAAGCTAGGGGAGCCCTAACCTTAGCATAAGCCTAGTGGTGCCCTAGTCGAAGCCTCGGGGTGCCCTAGCCTAAGCCTAGGGGTGCCCTAGCCTAAGCCTAGGGGTGCCCCAGCCTAAGCCTAGGGGTGCCCTAGCCTAAGCCTAGGGGTGCCCTAGCCTTAGGCTAGGGGAGCCCTAGCCTAAGCTTAAGCTTAGGGGTGCCCTAGCATAAGCCTAGGGGTGCCTTAGCCTAACCATAGGGGTGCCCTAGCCTAAGCTTAGGGGTGCCCTAGCCTAAGCCTAGGGGTACACTAGCCTGAGCATACGGGTGCCCTAGCCTGAGGATAGGGGAGCCATAGCGTTAGTCTAACCTAGGATAGCCCTAGCCTAAGCCTAGGGGTGCCATAGCCTGAGTCTAGGGGTGCCGTAGCCTGAGGCTACGGGAGCCGTAGCCTTAGCCTAAGCCTAGGGGTGCCCTAGCCTAAGTCTAGGGGTGCCCTAGCCTAAGTCTAGGGGTGCCCTAGCCTAAGCCTAGGGGTGCCCTAGCCTAGGGCTGCCCTAGCCTAAGCCTCCGGGTGCCCTAACCTAAGCCTAGGGGTGCCCTAGCCTTAGGCTAGGCGAGCCCTAGCCTTAGCCTAAGCCTAGGGCTGCCCTAGCCTAAGCCTAGGGGTGCCCAAGTCTAAGCCTAGGGTTGCCAATCCTAAGCCTAGGGGTGCCCTAGCCTAAGCCTAGTGGTGCCCTAGCCTAAGCTGAGGGGTGCCCTAGCCTTAGGCTAGGCGAGCCCTAGCCCTAGCCTAAGACTAGGGCTGCCCTAGCCTAAGCCTAGGGGTGCCCTAGCCTAAGCCTAGGGGTGCCCTAGCCTAAGCCTAGGGGTGCCCTAGCCTAAGCCTAGGGGTGCCCTATACTAAGCCTAGGGCTGCCCAGCCTAAGCCTAGGGGTGCCCAAGCCTAAGCCTAGGGGTGCCCAAGCTTAAGCCTAGGTCTGTCCTAGCCTAAGCCTAGGTGTGCCCAAGCCTTAGGCTAGGCGAGTCCTAGCCTTAGCCTAAGCCTAGGGTTGCCCTGGCCTAAGCCTAGGGGTGCGCTAGCCTAAGCCTAGGGGGTGCCCTAGCCTTAGGCTAGGGGTTCCCTAGCCTAAGCCTACGGGTGCCCTAGTCTAAGCCTAGGGGTGCCCTAGCCTTAGGCTAGGTGAGCCCTAGCCTTAGCCTAAGCCTAGGGGTGCCTTAGCCAAAGCCTAGGGGTGCCCAAGCCTAAGCCTAGGGGTGCCCTAGCCTAAGCCTAGGGCTGCCTTAGCCTAAGCCTAGGGGTGCCCTCGCCTAAGCCTAGGGCTGCCCTAGCCTTAGGCTAGGCGAGCCATAGCCTTAGCCTAAGCCTAGGGCTGCCCTAGACTAAGCCTAGGGGTGCCCAAGCCTAAGCCTAGGGTTGCCAAGCCTAAGCCTAGGGGTGCCCTAGCCTAAGCCTAGGGGTGCCCTAGCCTAAGCCTAGGGGTGCCCTAGCCTTAGGCTAGGGGAGCCCTAGACTTAGCCTAAGCCTAGGGGTGCCCTAGCCTTAGCCTAAGCCTAGGGGTGCCCTAGCCTAAGCCTAGTGGTGACCTAGCCTTAGGCTAGGGAAGCCCTAGCCTTAGCCTAAGCCTAGGGGTGCCCTAGCCTAAGCCTAGGTGTGCCCTAGCCTAAGCCTAGGGGTGCCCTAGCATAAGCCTAGGAGTGCCCTAGCCTTAAGCTAGGGGAGCCCTAGCCTTAGCCTAAGCCTAGGGGTGCCCTAGCCTAAGCCTAGGGGTGCCCTAGCCAAAGCCAAGGGGTGCCCTAGCCTAAGCCTAGGTCTGCCGTATCCTAAGCCTAGGGGTGCCCTAGCCTTAGGCTAGGTGAGCCCTAGCCTTAGCCTAAGCCTTGGGCTGCCCTAGCCTAAGCCTAGGGGTGCCCTAGCCTAAGCCTAGGGGTGCCCTAGCCTAAGCCTAGGGGTGCCCTAGACTAAGTCTAGGGGTGCCCTAGCCTAAGCCTAGGTCTGTCCTAGCCTAATCCTAGGGGTCCCCTAGCCTTAGGCTAGGCGAGCCCTAGCTTTAGCCTAAGCCTAGGGCTACCCTAGCCTATACCTAGGGGTGCCCAAGCCTAAGCCTAGGTCTGTCCTAGCCTAAGCCTAGGGGTGCCTTAGCCTATGCCTAGGGGTGCCCTAGCCTTAGGCTAGGCGAGCCCTAGCCTTAGCCTAAGCCTAGGGCTGCCCTAGCCTAAGCCTAGGGGTGCCCAAGTCTAAGCCTAGGGTTGCCAATCCTAAGCCTAGGGGTGCCCTAGCCTAAGCCTAGTGGTGCCCTAGCCTAAGCTGAGGGGTGCCCTAGCCTTAGGCTAGGCGAGCCCTAGCCCTAGCCTAAGACTAGGGCTGCCCTAGCCTAAGCCTAGGGGTGCCCTAGCCTAAGCCTAGGGGTGCCCTAGCCTAAGCCTAGGGGTGCCCTAGCCTAAGCCTAGGGGTGCCCTATCCTAAGCCTAGGGCTGCCCAGCCTAAGCCTAGGGGTGCCCAAGCCTAAGCCTAGGGGTGCCAAGTCTAAGCCTAGGGGTGCCCAAGCTTAAGCCTAGGTCTGTCCTAGCCTAAGCCTAGGTGTGCCCAAGCCTTAGGCTAGGCGAGTCCTAGCCTTAGCCTAAGCCTAGGGTTGCCCTGGCCTAAGCCTAGGGGTGCGCTAGCCTAAGCCTAGGGGGTGCCCTAGCCTTAGGCTAGGGGTTCCCTAGCCTAAGCCTACGGGTGCCCTAGTCTAAGCCTAGGGGTGCCCTAGCCTTAGGCTAGGTGAGCCCTAGCCTTAGCCTAAGCCTAGGGGTGCCTTAGCCAAAGCCTAGGGGTGCCCAAGCCTAAGCCTAGGGGTGCCCTAGCCTAAGCCTAGGGCTGCCTTAGCCTAAGCCTAGGGGTGCCCTCGCCTAAGCCTAGGGCTGCCCTAGCCTTAGGCTAGGCGAGCCATAGCCTTAGCCTAAGCCTAGGGCTGCCCTAGACTAAGCCTAGGGGTGCCCAAGCCTAAGCCTAGGGTTGCCAAGCCTAAGCCTAGGGGTGCCCTAGCCTAAGCCTAGGGGTGCCCTAGCCTAAGCCTAGGGGTGCCCTAGCCTTAGGCTAGGGGAGCCCTAGACTTAGCCTAAGCCTAGGGGTGCCCTAGCCTTAGCCTAAGCCTAGGGGTGCCCTAGCCTAAGCCTAGTGGTGACCTAGCCTTAGGCTAGGGAAGCCCTAGCCTTAGCCTAAGCCTAGGGGTGCCCTAGCCTAAGCCTAGGGGTGCCCTAGCCTTAGGCTAGGTGAGCCCTAGCCTTAGCCTAAGCCTAGGGGTGCCTTAGCCAAAGCCTAGGGGAGCCCTAGCCTTAGCCTAATCCTAGGGGTGCCCTAGCCTTAGCCTAAGCCTAGGGGTGCCCTAGCCTAAGCATCGTGGTGACCTAGCCTTAGGCTAGGGAAGCCCTAGCCTTAGCCTAAGCCTAGGGGTGCCCTAGCCTAAGCCTAGGTGTGCCCTAGCCTAAGCCTAGGGGTGCCCTAGCCTTAGGCTAGGGGTTCACTAGCCTAAGCCTAGGGGTGCCCTAGCATAAGCCTAGGAGTGCCCTAGCCTTAGGCTAGGGGAGCTCTAGCCTTAGCCTAAGCCTAGGGGTGCCCTAGCCTAAGCCTAGGGGTGCCCTAGCCAAAGCCTAGGGGTGCCCTAGCCTAAGCCTAGGTCTGCCGTATCCTAAGCCTAGGGGTGCCCTAGCCTTAGGCTAGGCGAGCCCTAGCCTTAGCCTAAGCCTTGGACTGCCCTAGCCTAAGCCTAGGGGTGCCCTAGCCTAAGCCTAGGGGTGCCCTAGCCTAAGCCTAGGGGTGCCCTAGACTAAGCCTCGGTGTGCCCTAGCCTAAGCCTAGGTCTGTCCTAGCATAAGCCTAGGGGTCCCCTAGCCTTAGGCTAGGCGAGCCCTAGCTTTAGCCTAAGCCTAGGGCTTCCCTAGCCTATACCTAGGGGTGCCCAAGCCTAAGCCTAGGTCTGTCCAAGCCTAAGCCTAGGGGTGCCCTAGCCTTAGGCTAGGCGAGCCCTAGCCTTAGCCTAAGCCTAGGGGTGCCCTAGCCTATGCCTAGGGGTGCCCTAGCCTAAGCCTAGGGGAGCCCTAGCCTAAGCCTAGGGGTGCCCTAGTCTAAGCCTAAGGGTGCCCTAGCCTTAGACTAGGGGAGCCCTAGCCTTAGCCTAAGCCTAGGGGTGCCCTTGCCTAAGCCTAAGCCTAGGGGTGACCTAGCCTAAGCCTAGGGGTGCCCTAGCCTAAGCCAAGCGGTGCCTTAGCCTAAGCCTAGGGGTCCCCTATCCCTAGCCTAAGCCTAGGGGTGCCGTAGCCTTAGCCTAGGGGTGTCCTATCCTAAGCCTAGGGGAGTCCTAACTTTAGCCTAAGCCTAGGGGTGCCCTAGCCTAAACCTAGGGTTGCCCTACCCTAAGCCTAGGGGTGCCCTAGCCTTAGGCTAGGGGAGCCCTAGCCTTAGCCTACGCCTAGGGTGCCCTACCCTAAGCTTAGGGGTGCCCTAGCCTAAGCCTAGGGGTGCCCTTGCCTGAGCCTGGGGGTGCACCAGCCTTAGCCTACGGGTGCCCTAGCCTGAGGCCAGGGTAGCCCTAGATTTAGTCTAGCCTAGGATTGCCCTAGCCTAAGCCTAGGGGTGCCATAGCCAGTGTCTAGGGGTGCCCTAGCCTGAGGCTAGAAGAGCCGTAGACTTAGCCTAAGCCTAGGGATGCCCTAGCCTAAGCCTAAGGGTGCCCTAGCCTGAGCCTAGGGGTGCCTTAGCCTTAGGCTATGGGAGCCCTAGCCTTTGCCCAAGCCTAGGGGTGCCCTAGCCTAAGCCTAGGGGTGCCCTAGCCTAAGCCTAGGGGTGCCCTAGCCTAAGGCTAAGGGTGCCCTTGCCTAAGCCTACGGGTGCTCTAGCCTAAGCCTAGGGGTGCCCTTGCCTTAGGCTAGGCGAGCCTTAGCCTTAGCCTAAGCCTAGGGCTGCCCTAGCCTAAGCCTAGGGGTGCCCTAGCCAAAGCCTAGGGGTGCCCTAGCCTAAGCCTAGGGGTGCCCTGGCCTAAGCCTAGGGGTGCCTTAGCCTAAGCCTAGGGGTCCCCTAGCCCTAGCCTAAACCTATGGGTGCCGTAGCCTTAGCCTAGGGGTGTCCTATCCTAAGTATAGGGGAGTCCTAGCTTTAGCCTAAGCCTAGGGGTGCCTTAGCGTAAACCTAGGGGTGCCCTAGCCTAAGCGTAGGGGTGGTTTAGCCTAAGCCTAGGGGTCCCCTAGCCTTAGCCTAAGCCTATGGGTGCCCGAGCCTAAGCAAAGGGCTGCCCTACCCTAAGCCTAGGGGTGCCCTAGCCTTAGGCTAGGGGAGCCCTAGCCTCTGCCTACGCCTAGGGTGCCCTAGCCTAAGCTTAGGGGTGCCCTAGCCTAAGCCTAGGGGTGCCCTAGCCTAAGCCTAGGGGTGCCGTTGCCTGAGCCTGGGGGTGCACCAGCCTTAGCCTACGGGTGCCCTAGCCTGAGGCCAAGGGAGCCCTAGATTTAGTCTAGCCTAGGATTTCCCAAGCCTAAGCCTAGGGGTGCCATAGCCAGTGTCTAGGGGTGCCCTAGCCTGAGGCTAGGAGAGCCGTAGACTTAGCCTAAGCCTAGGGGTGCCCTAGCCTAAGCCTAAGGGTGCCCTAGCCTGAGCCTAGGGGTGCCTTAGCCTTAGGCTATGGGAGCCCTAGCCTTTGCCCAAGCCTAGGGGTGCCCTAGCCTAAGCCTAGGGGTCCCCTATCCCTAGCCTAAACCTAGGGGTGCCGTAGCCTTAACCTAGGGGTGTCCTATCCTAAGCCTAGGGGAGTCCTAGCTTTAGCCTAAGCCTAGGGGTGCCCTAGCGTAAACCTAGGGGTGCCCTAGGCTAAGCGTAGGGGTGGTATAGCCTAAGCCTAGGGGTCCCCTAGCCTTAGCCTAAGCCTATGGGTGCCCGAGCCTAAGCCAAGTGTTGCCCTACCCTAAGCCTAGGGGTGCCCTAGCCTTAGGCTAGGGGAGCCCTAGCCTTAGCCTACGCCTAGGGTGCCCTACCCTAAGCTTAGGGGTGCCCTAGCCTAAGCCTAGGGGTGCCCTACCTAAGCCTAGGGGTGCCCTAGCCTAAGGCTAAGGGTGCCCTTGCCTAAGCCTACGGGTGCTCTAGCCTAAGCCTAGGGGTGCCCTTGCCTTAGGCTAGGCGAGCCTTAGCCTTAGCCTAAGCCTAGGGCTGCCCTAGCCTAAGCCTAGGGGTGCCCTAGCCAAAGCCTAGGGGTGCCCTAGCCTAAGCCTAGGGGTGCCCTGGCCTAAGCCTAGGGGTGCCTTAGCCTAAGCCTAGGGGTCCCCTAGCCCTAGCCTAAACCTATGGGTGCCGTAGCCTTAGCCTAGGGGTGTCCTATCCTAAGTATAGGGGAGTCCTAGCTTTAGCCTAAGCCTAGGGGTGCCTTAGCGTAAACCTAGGGGTGCCCTAGCCTAAGCGTAGGGGTGGTTTAGCCTAAGCCTAGGGGTCCCCTAGCCTTAGCCTAAGCCTATGGGTGCCCGAGCCTAAGCAAAGGGCTGCCCTACCCTAAGCCTAGGGGTGCCCTAGCCTTAGGCTAGGGGAGCCCTAGCCTCTGCCTACGCCTAGGGTGCCCTAGCCTAAGCTTAGGGGTGCCCTAGCCTAAGCCTAGGGGTGCCCTAGCCTAAGCCTAGGGGTGCCGTTGCCTGAGCCTGGGGGTGCACCAGCCTTAGCCTACGGGTGCCCTAGCCTGAGGCCAAGGGAGCCCTAGATTTAGTCTAGCCTAGGATTTCCCAAGCCTAAGCCTAGGGGTGCCATAGCCAGTGTCTAGGGGTGCCCTAGCCTGAGGCTAGGAGAGCCGTAGACTTAGCCTAAGCCTAGGGGTGCCCTAGCCTAAGCCTAAGGGTGCCCTAGCCTGAGCCTAGGGGTGCCTTAGCCTTAGGCTATGGGAGCCCTAGCCTTTGCCCAAGCCTAGGGGTGCCCTAGCCTAAGCCTAGGGGTCCCCTATCCCTAGCCTAAACCTAGGGGTGCCGTAGCCTTAACCTAGGGGTGTCCTATCCTAAGCCTAGGGGAGTCCTAGCTTTAGCCTAAGCCTAGGGGTGCCCTAGCGTAAACCTAGGGGTGCCCTAGGCTAAGCGTAGGGGTGGTATAGCCTAAGCCTAGGGGTCCCCTAGCCTTAGCCTAAGCCTATGGGTGCCCGAGCCTAAGCCAAGTGTTGCCCTACCCTAAGCCTAGGGGTGCCCTAGCCTTAGGCTAGGGGAGCCCTAGCCTTAGCCTACGCCTAGGGTGCCCTACCCTAAGCTTAGGGGTGCCCTAGCCTAAGCCTAGGGGTGCCCTAGCCTAAGCCTAGGGGTGCCCTTGCCTGAGCCTGGGGGTGCACCAGCCTTAGCCTACGGGTGCCCTAGCCTGAGGCCAGGGGAGCCCTAGATTTAGTCTAGCCTAGGATTGCCCTAGCCTAAGCCTAGGGGTGCCATAGCCAGTGTCTAGGGGTGCCCTAGCCTGAGGCTAGAAGAGCCGTAGACTTAGCCTAAGCCTAGGGATGCCCTAGCCTAAGCCTAAGGGTGCCCTAGCCTGAGCCTAGGGGTGCCTTAGCCTTAGGCTATGGGAGCCCTAGCCTTTGCCCAAGCCTAGGGGTGCCCTAGCCTAAGCCTAGGGGTGCCCTAGCCTAAGGCTAAGGGTGCCCTTGCCTAAGCCTACGGGTGCTCTAGCCTAAGCCTAGGGGTGCCCTTGCCTTAGGCTAGGCGAGCCTTAGCTTTAGCCTAAGCCTAGGGCTGCCCTAGCCTAAGCCTAGGGGTGCCCTAGCCAAAGCCTAGGGGTGCCCTAGCCTAAGCCGAGGGGTGCCCTGGCCTAAGCCTAGGGGTGCCTTAGCCTAAGCCTAGGGGTCCCCTAGCCCTAGCCTAAACCTATGGGTGCCGTAGCCTTAGCCTAGGGGTGTCCTATCCTAAGTATAGGGGAGTCCTAGCTTTAGCCTAAGCCTAGGGGTGCCCTAGCGTAAACCTAGGGGTGCCCTAGCCTAAGCGTAGGGGTGGTTTAGCCTAAGCCTAGGGGTCCCCTAGCCTTAGCCTAAGCCTATGGGTGCCCGAGCCTAAGCCAAGGGCTGCCCTACCCTAAGCCTAGGGGTGCCCTAGCCTTAGGCTAGGGGAGCCCTAGCCTTAGCCTACGCCTAGGGTGCCCTAGCCTAAGCTTAGGGGTGCCCTAGCCTAAGCCTAGGGGTGCCCTATCCTAAGCCTAGGGGTGCCCTTGCCTGAGCCTGGGGGTGCACCAGCCTTAGCCTACGGGTGCCCTAGCCTGAGGCCAAGGGAGCCCTAGATTTAGTCTAGCCTAGGATTGCCCTAGCCTAAGCCTAGGGGTGCCATAGCCAGTGTCTAGGGGTGCCCTAGCCTGAGGCTAGGAGAGCCGTAGACTTAGCCTAAGCCTAGGGGTGCCCTAGCCTAAGCCTAAGGGTGCCCTAGCCTGAGCCTAGGGGTGCCTTAGCCTTAGGCTATGGGAGCCCTAGCCTTTGCCCAAGCCTAGGGGTGCCCTAGCCTAAGCCTAGGGGTGCCCTAGCCTAAGGCTAAGGGTGCCCTTGCCTAAGCCTACGGGTGCTCTAGCCTAAGCCTAGGGGTGCACTTGCCTTAGGCTAGGCGAGCCCTAGCCTTAGCCTAAGCCTAGGGCTGCCCTAGCCTAAGCCTAGGGGTGCCCTAGCCAAAGCCTAGGGGTGCCCTAGCCTAAGCATAGGGGTGCCCTAGCCTAAGCCTAGGGGTGCCCAGCCCTTAGGCTAGGGGATCCCTAGCCTTAGCCTAAGCCTATGGCTGCCCTAGCCTAAGCCTAGGGGTGCCCTAGCCTAAGCCTAGGGGTGCCCTAGCCTAAGCCTGGGGGTGCCCTAAACTAAGCCTAGGGGTGCCCTAGCCTAAGCCTAAGGGTGCCCTAGCCTGAGCCTAGGGGTGCCTTAGCCTCAGGCTATGGGAGACCTAGCCTTTGCCCAAGCCTAGGGGTGCCCTAGCCTAAGCCTAGGGGTGCCCTAGCCTAAGGCTAAGGGTGCCCTTGCCTAAGCCTACGGGTGCTCTAGCCTAAGCCTAGGGGTGCACTTGCCTTAGGCTAGGCGAGCCCTAGCCTTAGCCTAAGCCTAGGGCTGCCCTAGCCTAAGCCTAGGGGTGCCCTAGCCAAAGCCTAGGGGTGCCCTAGCCTAAGCCTAGGGGTGCCCTAGCCTAAGCCTAGGGGTGCCCAGCCCTTAGGCTAGGGGATCCCTAGCCTTAGCCTAAGCCTATGGCTGCCCTAGCCTAAGCCTAGGGGTGCCCTAGCCTAAGCCTAGGGGTTCTCTAGCCTAAGCCTGGGGGTGCCCTAAACTAAGCCTAGGGTTGCCCTAGCCTAAGCCTAGGGGTGCCCTAGCCAAAGTCTAGGGGTGCCCTAGCCTAAGCCTAGGGGTGCCCTAGCCAAAGTCTAGGGGGGGCCCTAGCCTAAGCATAGGGGTGCCTTAGCCTTAGGCTAGGGGATCCCTAGCCTTAGCCTTAGCCTAGGGGAGCCAAAGCCTAAGCCTAGGGGTGACCTAAACTAAGCCTAGGGGTGCCCTTGCCTTAGGCTAGGGGAGCCCTAGCCTTAGCCTAATCCTAGGGGTGCCCTAGCCTAAGCCTAGGGCTGCCCTAGCCTACGGCTAGGGGTGCTCTAGCCTAAGCCTAGGGGTGCCCTAGCCTAAGCCTAGGGGTACGCTAGCCTTAGGCTAGGAGAGCCCTAGCCTTAGCCTAAGCCTAAGGCTGCCCTAGCCTTAGGCTAGGGGAGCCCTAACCTTAGCGTAAGCTTAGGGGTGCATTAGCCTAAGCCTTGGGGTGCCCTAGCCTAAGCCTAGGGGTGTCCTAGACTAAGCCTAGGGGTGCCCTAGCCTTAGGCTAGGGGAGCCCTAGCCTTAGCCTAATCCTAGGGGTGCCCTAGCTTAAGCCTAGGGCTGCCCTAGCCTACGCCTAGGGGTGCCCTAGCCTAAGCCTAGGTCTGCCCTAGCCTAAGCCTAGGGGTGCCTTAGCCTAAGCCTAGGGGTCCCCTAGCCCTAGCCTAAGCCTAGGGGTGCCGTAACCTTAGCCTAGGGGTGCCCTAGCCTAAGCCTAGGCGAGTCCTAGCTTTAGCCTAAGCCTAGGGGTGCCCTAGCCTAAACCTAGGGGTGCCCTAGCCTAAGCGTAGGGGTGGTTTAGCCTAAGCCTAGGGGTCCCTTGCCTTAGCCTAAGCCTAGGGGTGCCCGAGCCTAAGCCTAGGGTTGCCCTACCCTAAGCCTAGGGGTGCCCTAGCCTAAGCCTAGGGGTGCCCTAGCTTAAGCCTAGGGGTGCCCATGCCTGAGCCTAGGGGTGCACCAGACTGAGCCTACGGGTGCCCTAGCCTGAGGCTAGGAGAGCCCTAGATTTAGTCTAGCCTAGGATTGCCCTAGCCTAAGCCTAGGGCTGCCATAGCCAGTGTCTAGGGGTGCCCTAGCCTGAGGCTCGGGGAGCCGTAGACTTAGCCTAAGCCTAGGGGTGCCCTAGCCTAAGCCTAGGGGTGCCCTAGCCTAAGCCTAGGGGTGCCCTAGCCAGAGCCTAGGGGTGCCCTAGCCTTAGGCTATGGGAGCCCTAGCCTTTGCCCAAGCCTAGGGGTGCCCTAGCCTAAGCCTAGGGGTGCCCTAGCCTAAGGCTAAGGGTGCCCTTGCCTAAGCCTATGGGTGCTCTAGCCTAAGCCTAGGGGTGCCCTAACCTTAGGCTAGGCGAGCCCTAGCCTTAGCCTAAGCCTAGGGCTGCCCTAGCCTAAGCCTAGGGGTGCCCTAGCCTAAGCCTTGGGGTGCCCTAGCCTAAGCCTAGGGGTGTCCTAGACTAAGCCTAGGGGTGCCCTAGCCTAAGCCTAGGGGTGTCCTAGACTAAGCCTAGGGGTGCCCTAGCCTTAGGCTAGGGGAGCCCTAGCCTTAGCCTAATCCTAGGGGTGCCCTAGCTTAAGCCTAGGGCTGCCCTAGCCTACGCCTAGGGGTGCCCTAGCCTAAGCCTAGGGCTGCCCTAGCCTAAGCCTAGGGGTGCCTTAGCCTAAGCCTAGGGGTCCCCTAGCCCTAGCCTAAGCCTAGGGGTGCCGTAACCTTAGCCTAGGGGTGCCCTAGCCTAAGCCTAGGGGTGCCCTAGCCTTGGGCTAGGGGAGCCCTGGCCTTAGCCTAAGCCTAGGGGTGCCCTAGCCTAAGCCTAGGGGTGCCCTAACCTAAGCCTAGGGGTGACCTAGCCTAAGCCTAGGGGTGCACAGCCCTTAGGCTAGGGGATCCCTAGCCTTAGCCTAAGCCTATGGCTGCCCTAGCCTAAGCCTGGGGTGCCCTAGCCTAAGCCTAGGGGTGCCCTAGCCTAAGCCTAGGGGTGCCCTAAACTAAGCCTAAGAGTACCCTAAACTAAGCCTAGGGGTGCCCTAGCCTAAGCCTAGGGGTGCCCTAGCCAAAGTCTAGGGGTGCCCTAGCCTAAGCCTAGCGGTGCCCTAGCCAAAATCTAGGGGTGCCCTAGCCTAAGCCTAGGGGTGCCTTAGCCTTAGGCTAGGGGATCCCTAGCCTTAGCCTAAGCCTAGGGGAGCCAAAGCCTAAGCCTAGGGGTGACCTAAACTAAGCCTAGGGGTGCCCTTGCCTTAGGATAGGGGAGCCCTAGCCTTAGCCTAATCCTAGGGGTGCCCTAGCCTAAGCCTGGGGCTGCCCTAGCCTACGCCTAGGGGTGCCCTAGCCTAAGCCTAGGGGTGCCCTAGCCTAAGCCTAAGGGTACGCTAGCCTTAGGCTAGGAGAGCCCTAGCCTTAGCCTAAGCCTAAGGCTGCCCTAGCCTTACGCTAGGGGAGCCCTAACCTTAGCGTAAGCTTAGGGGTGCATTAGCCTAAGCCTTGGGGTGCCCTAGCCTAAGCCTAGGGGTGTCCTAGACTAAGCCTAGGGGTGCCCTAGCCTTAGGCTAGGGGAGCCCTAGCCTTAGCCTAATCCTAGGGGTGCCCTAGCTTAAGCCTAGGGCTGCCCTAGCCTACGCCTAGGGGTGCCCTAGCCTAAGCCTAGGGCTGCCCTAGCCTAAGCCTAGGGGTGCCTTAGCCTAAGCCTAGGGGTCCCCTAGCCCTAGCCTAAGCCTAGGGGTGCCGTAACCTTAGCCTAGGGGTGCCCTAGCCTAAGCCTAGGCGAGTCCTAGCTTTAGCCTAAGCCTAGGGGTGCCCTAGCCTAAACCTAGGGGTGCCCTAGCCTAAGCGTAGGGGTGGTTTAGCCTAAGCCTAGGGGTCCCTTGCCTTAGCCTAAGCCTAGGGGTGCCCGAGCCTAAGCCTAGGGTTGCCCTACCCTAAGCCTAGGGGTGCCCTAGCCTAAGCCTAGGGGTGCCCTAGCTTAAGCCTAGGGGTGCCCATGCCTGAGCCTAGGGGTGCACCAGACTGAGCCTACGGGTGCCCTAGCCTGAGGCTAGGAGAGCCCTAGATTTAGTCTAGCCTAGGATTGCCCTAGCCTAAGCCTAGGGCTGCCATAGCCAGTGTCTAGGGGTGCCCTAGCCTGAGGCTCGGGGAGCCGTAGACTTAGCCTAAGCCTAGGGGTGCCCTAGCCTAAGCCTAGGGGTGCCCTAGCCTAAGCCTAGGGGTGCCCTAGCCAGAGCCTAGGGGTGCCCTAGCCTTAGGCTATGGGAGCCCTAGCCTTTGCCCAAGCCTAGGGGTGCCCTAGCCTAAGCCTAGGGGTGCCCTAGCCTAAGGCTAAGGGTGCCCTTGCCTAAGCCTATGGGTGCTCTAGCCTAAGCCTAGGGGTGCCCTAGCCTTAGGCTAGGCGAGCCCTAGCCTTAGCCTAAGCCTAGGGCTGCCCTAGCCTAAGCCTAGGGGTGAACTAGCCTAAGCCTAGGGGTGCCCTAGCCTTAGGCTAGGGGTTCCCTAGCCTAAGCCTAGGGGTGCCCTAGCCTTGGGCTAGGGGAGCCCTGGCCTTAGCCTAAGCCTAGGGGTGCCCTAGCCTAAGCCTAGGGGTGCCCTAACCTAAGCCTAGGGGTGACCTAGCCTAAGCCTAGGGGTGCCCAGCCCTTAGGCTAGGGATCCCTAGCCTTAGCCTAAGCCTATGGCTGCCCTAGCCTAAGCCTAGGGGTGCCCTAGCCTAAGCCTAGGGGTGCCCTAAACTAAGCCTAAGGGTACCCTAAACTAAGCCTAGGGGTGCCCTAGCCTAAGCCTAGGGGTGCCCTAGCCAAAGTCTAGGGGTGCCCTAGCCTAAGCCTAGGGGTGCCCTAGCCAAAGTCGAGGGGTGCCCTAGCCTAAGCCTAGGGGTGCCTTAGCCTTAGGCTAGGGGATCCCTAGCCTTAGCCTAAGCCTAGGGGAGCCAAAGCCTAAGCCTAGGGGTGACCTAAACTAAGCCTAGGGGTGCCCTTGCCTTAGGCTAGGGGAGCCCTAGCCTTAGCCTAATCCTAGGGGTGCCCTAGCCTAAGCCTAGGGCTGCCCTTGCCTACGCCTAGGGGTGCATTAGCCTAAGCCTAGGGGTGCCCTAGCCTAAGCCTAGGGGTACCCTAGCCTAAGGCTAGGAAGCCCTAGCCTTAGCCTAAGCCTAGGGCTGCTTAGGCTTAGGCTAGGGGAGCCCTAACCTTAGCGTAAGCCTAGGGGTGCATTAGCCTAAGCCTTGGGGTGCCCTAGCCTAAGCCTAGGGGTGCCTTAGACAAAACCTAGGTGTGCCCTAGCCTTAGGCTAGGGGAGCCCTAACCTTAGCCTAATCCTAGGGGTGCCCTAACTTAAGCCTAGGAGTGCACTAGACTAAGCCTAGAAGTTCCTGATCCTAAGCCTAGGGGTGTCCTTGCCAAAGCCTAAGGGTGCCCTAGCCTTAGGCTAGGGGAGCCCTAGCCTTAGCCTAAGCCTACGGGTGCCATATCTTAAGCCTAGGGGTGCCCTAGCCTAAGCCTAGGAGTGCCCTAGTCTTAGGCTAGGGGAGCCCTAGCCTTATCCTATACCTAGGAGTGCCCTAGCCTTAGGCTAGGGTAACCCGAGCCTTAGTCCAAGCCTCGGGGTACCCTAGCCTAAGCCTAGGGGTGACTATCCTTAGGCTAGGGGATTCCTCGCCCTAGCCTAAGCTTAGGGTTGCCCTAGCCTAAGCCTAGGGCTGCACTAGCCTACGCCTAGGGGTGCCCTAGCCTAAGCCTAGGGGTGCCCTAGCCTAAGCCTAGGGGTACGCTAGCCTTAGGCTAGGAGAGCCCTAGCCTTAGCCTAAGCCTAAGGCTGCCCTAGCCTTAGGCTAGGGGAGCCCTAACCTTAGCGTAAGCTTAGGGGTGCATTAGCCTAAGCCTTGGGGTGCCCTAGCCTAAGCCTAGGGGTGTCCTAGACTCAGCCTAGGGGTGCCCTAGCCTTAGGCTAGGGGAGCCCTAGCCTTAGCCTAATCCTAGGGGTGCCCTAGCTTAAGGCTAGGGCTGCCCTAGCCTACGCCTAGGGGTGCCCTAGCCTAAGCCTAGGGCTGCCCTAGCCTAAGCCTAGGGGTGCCTTAGCCTAAGCCTAGGGGTCCCCTAGCCCTAGCCTAAGCCTAGGGGTGCCGTAACCTTAGCCTAGGGGTGCCCTAGGCTAAGCCTAGGCGAGTCCTAGCTTTAGCCTAAGCCTAGGGGTGCCCTAGCCTAAACCTAGGGGTGCCCTAGCCTAAGCGTAGGGGTGGTTTAGCCTAAGCCTAGGGGTCCCTTGCCTTAGCCTAAGCCTAGGGGTGCCCGAGCCTAAGCCTAGGGTTGCCCTACCCTAAGCCTAGGGGTGCCCTAGCCTAAGCCTAGGGGTGCCCTAGCTTAAGCCTAGGGGTGCCCATGCCTGAGCCTAGGGGTGCACCAGACTGAGCCTACGGGTGCCCTAGCCTGAGGCTAGGAGAGCCCTAGATTTAGTCTAGCTTAGGATTGCCCTAGCCTAAGCCTAGGGCTGCCATAGCCAGTGTCTAGGGGTGCCCTAGCCTGAGGCTAGGGGAGCCGTAGACTTAGCCTAAGCCTAGGGGTGCCCTAGCCTAAGCCTAGGGGTGCCCTAGCCTAAGCCTAGGGGTGCCCTAGCCAGAGCCTAGGGGTGCCCTAGCCTTAGGCTATGGGAGCCCTAGCCTTTGCCCAAGCCTAGGGGTGCCCTAGCCTAAGCCTAGGGGTGCCCTAGCCTAAGGCTAAGGGTGCCCTTGCCTAAGCCTATGGGTGCTCTAGCCTAAGCCTAGGGGTGCCCTAGCCTAAGCCTAGGGGTGAACTAGCCTAAGCCTAGGGGTGCCCTAGCCTTAGGCTAGGGGTTCCCTAGCCTAAGCCTAGGGGTGCCCTAGCCTTGGGCTAGGGGAGCCCTGGCCTTAGCCTAAGCCTAGGGGTGCCCTAGCCTAAGCCTAGGGGTGCCCTAACCTAAGCCTAGGGGTGACCTAGCCTAAGCCTAGGGGTGCCCAGCCCTTAGGCTAGGGGATCCTTAGCCTTAGCCTAAGCCTATGGCTGCCCTAGCCTAAGCCTATGGCTGCCCTAGCCTAAGCCTAGGGGTGCCCTAGCCTAAGCCTAGGGGTGCCCTAGCCTAAGCCTAGGGGTGCCCTAAACTAAGCCTAAGGGTACCCTAAACTAAGCCTAGGGGTGCCCTAGCCTAAGCCTAGGGGTGCCCTAGCCAAAGTCTAGGGGTGCCCTAGCCTAAGCCTAGGGGTGCCCTAGCCAAAGTCGAGGGGTGCCCTAGCCTAAGCCTAGGGGTGCCTTAGCCTTAGGCTAGGGGATCCCTAGCCTTAGCCTAAGCCTAGGGGAGCCAAAGCCTAAGCCTAGGGGTGACCTAAACTAAGCCTAGGGGTGCCCTTGCCTTAGGCTAGGGGAGCCCTAGCCTTAGCCTAATCCTAGGGGTGCCCTAGCCTAAGCCTAGGGCTGCCCTTGCCTACGCCTAGGGGTGCATTAGCCTAAGCCTAGGGGTGCCCTAGCCTAAGCCTAGGGGTACCCTAGCCTTAGGCTAGGAAGCCCTAGCCTTAGCCTAAGCCTAGGGCTGCTTAGGCTTAGGCTAGGGGAGCCCTAACCTTAGCGTAAGCCTAGGGGTGCATTAGCCTAAGCCTTGGGGTGCCCTAGCCTAAGCCTAGGGGTGCCTTAGACAAAACCTAGGTGTGCCCTAGCCTTAGGCTAGGGGAGCCCTAACCTTAGCCTAATCCTAGGGGTGCCCTAACTTAAGCCTAGGAGTGCACTAGACTAAGCCTAGAAGTTCCTGATCCTAAGCCTAGGGGTGTCCTTGCCAAAGCCTAAGGGTGCCCTAGCCTTAGGCTAGGGGAGCCCTAGCCTTAGCCTAAGCCTACGGGTGCCATATCTTAAGCCTAGGGGTGCCCTAGCCTAAGCCTAGGAGTGCCCTAGTCTTAGGCTAGGGGAGCCCTAGCCTTATCCTATACCTAGGGGTGCCCTAGCCTTAGGCTAGGGTAACCCGAGCCTTAGTCCAAGCCTCGGGGTACCCTAGCCTAAGCCTAGGGGTGACTATCCTTAGGCTAGGGGATTCCTCGCCCTAGCCTAAGCTTAGGGTTGCCCCAGCCTAAGCCTAGGGGTGCCCTAGCCTACGTCTAGGGTTGCCTAGCCTAAGCATAGGGGTGCCCTAACCTAAGTTTAGGGGTTCCCTACCTAAGCCTAGGGGTGCCCTAGCCTTAGGCTAGGGAAGCCCTAGCCTTAGCCTAAGCCTAGGGGTGCCCTAGCCTAGGCCTAGGGGTGCCCTAGCCTAAGCCTAGGGGTGCCCTAGCCTAAGCCTAGGGGAGCCCTAGCCTAAGCCTAGGGGTGCCCTAGTCTAAGCCTAAGGGTGCCCTAGTCTTAGACTAGGGGAGCCCTAGCCTTAGCCTAAGCCTAGGGGTGCGCTTGCCTAAGCCTAAGCCTAGGGGTGTCCTAGCCTAAGCCCTGGGGTGCCTTAACCTAAGCCTAGGGGTCCCCTAGCCCTAGCATAAGCCTAGGGGTTCCGTTGCCTTAGACTAGGGGTGCCCTAGCCTAAGCCTAGGGGAGTCCTAGCTTTAGCCTAAGACTAGGGGTGCCCTAGCCTAAACCTAGGGTTGCCCTAGCCTAAGCATAGGGGTGGTTTAGCCTAAGCCTAGGGGTGCCCGAGCCGAAGCCTAGGGTTGCCCTACCCTAAGCCTAGGGGTGCCCTAGCCTTAGGCTAGGGGAGCCCTAGCCTTAGCCTACGCCTAGGGTGCCCTAGCCTAAGCTTAGGGGTGCCCTAGCCTAAGCCTAGGGGTGCCCTAGCCTAAGCCTAGGAGTGCCCTTGCCTGAGCCTGGGGGTGCACCAGCCTTAGCCTACGGGTGCCCTAGCCTGAGGCCACGGGAGCCCTAGATTTAGTCTAGCCTAGGATTGCCCTAGCCTAAGCCTAGGGGTGCCATAGCCAGTGTCTAGGGGTGCCCTAGCCTGAGGCTAGGAGAGCCGTAGACTTAGCCTAAGCCTAGGGGTGTCCTAGCCTAAGCCTACGGGTGCCCTAGCCTAAGCCTAGGGTTGCCCTAGCCTGAGCCTAGGGGTGCCCTAGCCTTAGGCTATGGGAGCCCTAGCCTTTGTCCAAGCCTAGGGGTGCCCTAGCTTAAACCTAGGGGTGCCCTAGCCTAAGGCTAAGGGTGCCCTTGCCTAAGCCTACGGGTGCTCTAGCCTAAGCCTAGGGGTGCCCTAGCCTTAGGCTAGGCGAGCCCTAGCCTTAGCCTAAGCCTAGGGCTGCCCTAGCCTAAGCCTAGGGGTGCCCTAGCCAAAGCAT
>NW_027458275.1:0-56029 GCF_050624435.1 Tenrec ecaudatus | reverse complement strand
AGCCCTAGCCTCAGCCTAGGGGAGCCTAAAGCCTAGGGGGGCCCTAGCCTGAAGGCTAGGGGAGCCCTAGCCTCAGCCTAGGGGAGCCCTAGCCTAAAGCCTAGGGGTGCCCTAGCCTGAAGGCTAGGGGAGCTCTAGCCTCAGCCTAGGGGAGCCTAAAGCCTAGGGGTGCCCTAGCCTGAAGTCTAGGGGAGCCCTAGCCTCAGCCTTGGGGAGCCCTAGCCTAAAGCCTAGGGGTGCCCTAGCCTGAAGGCAAGGGGAGCCCTAGCCTCAGCCTAGGGGAGCCTAAAGCCTAGGGGTGCCCTAGCCTGAAGGCTAGGGGAGCCCTTGCCTCAGCCTAGGGGAGCCCTAGCCTAAAGCCTAGTGGTGCCCTGGCCTGAAGCCTAGGGGAGCCCTAGCCTCAGCCTAGGGGAGCCTAAAGCCTAGGGGTGCCGTAGCCTGAAGGCTAGGGGAGCCCTAGCCTCAGCCTAGGGGAGCCCTAGCCTAAAGCCTAGGGGTGCCCTAGCCTGAAGGCTAGGGGAGCCCTAGCCTCAGCCTAGGGGAGCCTAAAGCCTAGGGGTGCCCTAGCCTGAAGGCTAGGGGAGCCCTAGCCTCAGCCTAGGGGAGCCCTAGCCTAAAGCCTAGGGGTGCCCTAGCCTGAAGGCTAGGGGAGCCCTAGCCTCAGCCTAGGGGAGCCTAAAGCCTAGGGGTGCCCTAGCCTGAAGGCTAGGGGAGCCCTAGCCTCAGCCTAGGGGAGCCCTAGCCTAAAGCCTAGGGGTGCCCTAGCCTGAAGGCTAGGGGAGCCCTAGCCTCAGCCTAGGGGAGCCTAAAGCCTAGGGGTGCCCCTAGCCTGAAGGCTAGGGAGCCCTAGCCTCAGCCTAGGGGAGCCCTAGCCTAAAGCCTAGGGGTGCCCTAGCTGAAGGCTAGGGGAGCCCTAGCCTCAGGCCTAGGGGAGCCTAAAGCCTAGGGGGTGCCCTAGCCTGAGGCTAGGGGAGCCCTAGCCTCAGCCTAGGGGAGCCCTAGCCTAAAGCCTAGGGGTGCCCTAGCCTGAAGGCTAGGGGAGCCCTAGCCTCAGCCTAGGGGAGCCTAAAGCCTAGGGGTGCCCTAGCCTGAAGGCTAGGGGAGCCCTAGCCTCAGCCTAGGGGAGCCCTAGCCTAAAGCCTAGGGGTGCCCTAGCCTGAAGGCTAGGGGAGCCCTAGCCTCAGCCTAGGGGAGCCTAAAGCCTAGGGGTGCCCTAGCCTGAAGGCTAGGGGAGCCCTAGCCTCAGCCTAGGGGAGCCCTAGCCTAAAGCCTAGGGGTGCCCTAGCCTGAAGGCTAGGGGAGCCCTAGCCTCAGCCTAGGGGAGCCTAAAGCCTAGGGGTGCCCTAGCCTGAAGGCTAGGGGAGCCCTAGCCTCAGCCTAGGGGAGCCCTAGCCTAAAGCCTAGGGGTGCCCTAGCCTGAAGGCTAGGGGGAGCCCTAGCCTCAGCCTAGGGGAGCTAAAGCCTAGGGGTGCCCTAGCCTGAAGGCTAGGGGAGCCCCTAGCCTCAGCTAGGGGAGCCCTAGCCTAAAGCCTAGGGGTGCCCTAGCCTGAAGGCTAGGGGAGCCCTAGCCTCAGCCTAGGGGAGCCTAAAGCCTAGGGGTGCCCTAGCCTGAAGGCTAGGGGAGCCCTAGCCTCAGCCTAGGGGAGCCCTAGCCTAAAGCCTAGGGGTGCCCTAGCCTGAAGGCTAGGGGAGCCCTAGCCTCAGCCTAGGGGAGCCTAAAGCCTAGGGGTGCCCTAGCCTGAAGGCTAGGGGAGCCCTAGCCTCAGCCTAGGGGAGCCCTAGCCTAAAGCCTAGGGGTGCCCTAGCCTGAAGGCTAGGGGAGCCCTAGCCTCAGCCTAGGGGAGCCTAAAGCCTAGGGGTGCCCTAGCCTGAAGGCTAGGGGAGCCCTAGCCTCAGCCTAGGGGAGCCCTAGCCTAAAGCCTAGGGGTGCCCTAGCCTGAAGGCTAGGGGAGCCCTAGCCTCAGCCTAGGGGAGCCTAAAGCCTAGGGGTGCCCTAGCCTGAAGGCTAGGGGAGCCCTAGCCTCAGCCTAGGGGAGCCTAGCCTAAAGCCTAGGGGTGCCCTAGCCTGAAGGGCTAGGGGAGCCCTAGCCTCAGCCTAGGGAGCCTAAAGCCTAGGGGTGCCCTAGCCTGAAGGCTAGGGGAGCCCTAGCCTCAGCCTAGGGGAGCCCTAGCCTAAAGCCTAGGGGTGCCCTAGCCTGAAGGCTAGGGGAGCCCTAGCCTCAGCCTAGGGGAGCCTAAAGCCTAGGGGTGCCCTAGCCTGAAGGCTAGGGGAGCCCTAGCCTCAGCCTAGGGGAGCCCTAAAGCCTAGGGGTGCCCTAGCCTGAAGGCTAGGGGAGCCCTAGCCTCAGCCTAGGGGAGCCCTAGCCTAAAGCCTAGGGGTGCCCTAGCCTGAAGGCTAGGGGAGCCCTAGCCTCAGCCTAGGGGAGCCTAAAGCCTAGGGTGCCCTAGCCTGAAGGCTAGGGGAGCCCTAGCCTCAGCCTAGGGGAGCCCTAGCCTAAAGCCTAGGGGTGCCCTAGCCTGAAGGCTAGGGGAGCCCTAGCCCAGCCTAGGGGAGCCTAAAGCCTAGGGGTGCCCTAGCCTGAAGGCTAGGGGAGCCCTAGCCTCAGCCTAGGGGAGCCCTAGCCTAAAGCCTAGGGGTGCCCTAGCCTGAAGGCTAGGGGAGCCCTAGCCTCAGCCTAGGGGAGCCTAAAGCCTAGGGGTGCCCTAGCTGAAGGCTAGGGAGCCCTAGCCTCAGCCTAGGGGAGCCCTAGCCTAAAGCCTAGGGGTGCCTAGCCTGAAGGCTAGGGGAGCCCTAGCCTCAGCCTAGGGGAGCCTAAAGCCTAGGGGTGCCCTAGCCTGAAGGCTAGGGGAGCCCTAGCCTCAGCCTAGGGGAGCCCTAGCCTAAAGCCTAGGGGTGCCCTAGCCTGAAGGCTAGGGGAGCCCTAGCCTCAGCCTAGGGGAGCCTAAAGCCTAGGGGTGCCCTAGCCTGAAGGCTAGGGGAGCCCTAGCCTCAGCCTAGGGGAGCCCTAGCCTAAAGCCTAGGGGTGCCCTAGCCTGAAGGCTAGGGGAGCCCTAGCCTCAGCCTAGGGGAGCCTAAAGCCTAGGGGTGCCCTAGCCTGAAGGCTAGGGGAGCCCTAGCCTCAGCCTAGGGGAGCCCTAGCCTAAAGCCTAGGGGTGCCCTAGCCTGAAGGCTAGGGGAGCCCTAGCCTCAGCCTAGGGGAGCCTAAAGCCTAGGGGTGCCCTAGCCTGAAGGCTAGGGGAGCCCTAGCCTCAGCCTAGGGGAGCCCTAGCCTAAAGCCTAGGGGTGCCCTAGCCTGAAGGCTAGGGGAGCCCTAGCCTCAGCCTAGGGGAGCCTAAAGCCTAGGGGTGCCCTAGCCTGAAGGCTAGGGGAGCCCTAGCCTCAGCCTAGGGGAGCCCTAGCCTAAAGCCTAGGGGTGCCCTAGCCTGAAGGCTAGGGGAGCCCTAGCCTCAGCCTAGGGGAGCCTAAAGCCTAGGGGTGCCCTAGCCTGAAGGCTAGGGGAGCCCTAGCCTCAGCCTAGGGGAGCCCTAGCCTAAAGCCTAGGGGTGCCCTAGCCTGAAGGCTAGGGGAGCCCTAGCCTCAGCCTAGGGGAGCCTAAAGCCTAGGGGTGCCCTAGCCTGAAGGCTAGGGGAGCCCTAGCCTCAGCCTAGGGGAGCCCTAGCCTAAAGCCTAGGGTGCCCTAGCCTGAAGGCTAGGGGAGCCCTAGCCTCAGCCTAGGGGAGCCTAAAGCCTAGGGGTGCCCTAGCCTGAAGGCTAGGGGAGCCCTAGCCTCAGCCTAGGGGAGCCCTAGCCTAAAGCCTAGGGGTGCCCTAGCCTGAAGGCTAGGGGAGCCCTAGCCTCAGCCTAGGGGAGCCTAAAGCCTAGGGGTGCCCTAGCCTGAAGGCTAGGGGAGCCCTAGCCTCAGCCTAGGGGAGCCCTAGCCTAAAGCCTAGGGGTGCCCTAGCCTGAAGGCTAGGGGAGCCCTAGCCTCAGCCTAGGGGAGCCTAAAGCCTAGGGGTGCCCTAGCCTGAAGGCTAGGGAGCCCTAGCCTCAGCCTAGGGGAGCCCTAGCCTAAAGCCTAGGGGTGCCCTAGCCTGAAGGCTAGGGGAGCCCTAGCCTCAGCCTAGGGGAGCCTAAAGCCTAGGGGTGCCCTAGCCTGAAGGCTAGGGGAGCCCTAGCCTCAGCCTAGGGGAGCCCTAGCCTAAAGCCTAGGGGTGCCCTAGCCTGAAGGCTAGGGGAGCCCTAGCCTCAGCCTAGGGGAGCCTAAAGCCTAGGGGTGCCCTAGCCTGAAGGCTAGGGGAGCCCTAGCCTCAGCCTAGGGGAGCCCTAGCCTAAAGCCTAGGGGTGCCCTAGCCTGAAGGCTAGGGGAGCCCTAGCCTCAGCCTAGGGGAGCCTAAAGCCTAGGGGTGCCCTAGCCTGAAGGCTAGGGGAGCCCTAGCCTCAGCCTAGGGGAGCCCTAGCCTAAAGCCTAGGGGTGCCCTAGCCTGAAGGCTAGGGGAGCCCTAGCCTCAGCCTAGGGGAGCCTAAAGCCTAGGGGTGCCCTAGCCTGAAGGCTAGGGGAGCCCTAGCCTCAGCCTAGGGGAGCCCTAGCCTAAAGCCTAGGGGTGCCCTAGCCTGAAGGCTAGGGGAGCCCTAGCCTCAGCCTAGGGGAGCCTAAAGCCTAGGGGTGCCCTAGCCTGAAGGCTAGGGGAGCCCTAGCCTCAGCCTAGGGGAGCCCTAGCCTAAAGCCTAGGGGTGCCCTAGCCTGAAGGCTAGGGGAGCCCTAGCCTCAGCCTAGGGGAGCCTAAAGCCTAGGGGTGCCCTAGCCTGAAGGCTAGGGGAGCCCTAGCCTCAGCCTAGGGGAGCCCTAGCCTAAAGCCTAGGGGTGCCCTAGCCTGAAGGCTAGGGGAGCCCTAGCCTCAGCCTAGGGGAGCCTAAAGCCTAGGGGTGCCCTAGCCTGAAGGCTAGGGGAGCCCTAGCCTCAGCCTAGGGGAGCCCTAGCCTAAAGCCTAGGGGTGCCCTAGCCTGAAGGCTAGGGGAGCCCTAGCCTCAGCCTAGGGGAGCCCTAAAGCCTAGGGTGCCCTAGCCTGAAGGCTAGGGGAGCCCTAGCCTCAGCCTAGGGGAGCCTAGCCTAAAGCCTAGGGGTGCCCTAGCCTGAAGGCTAGGGGAGCCCTAGCCTCAGCCTAGGGGAAGCCCTAGCCTAAAGCCTAGGGGTGCCCTAGCCTGAAGGCTAGGGGAGCCCTAGCCTCAGCCTAGGGGAGCCTAAAGCCTAGGGGTGCCCTAGCCTGAAGGCTAGGGGAGCCCTAGCCTCAGCCTAGGGGAGCCCTAGCCTAAAGCCTAGGGGTGCCCTAGCCTGAAGGCTAGGGGAGCCCTAGCCTCAGCCTAGGGGAGCCTAAAGCCTAGGGGTGCCCTAGCCTGAAGGCTAGGGGAGCCCTAGCCTCAGCCTAGGGGAGCCCCTAGCCTAAAGCCTAGGGTGCCCTAGCCTGAAGGCTAGGGGAGCCCTAGCCTCAGCCTAGGGGAGCCTAAAGCCTAGGGGTGCCCTAGCCTGAAGGCTAGGGGAGCCCTAGCCTCAGCCTAGGGGAGCCCTAGCCTAAAGCCTAGGGGTGCCCTAGCCTGAAGGCTAGGGGAGCCCTAGCCTCAGCCTAGGGGAGCCTAAAGCCTAGGGGTGCCCTAGCCTGAAGGCTAGGGGAGCCCTAGCCTCAGCCTAGGGGAGCCCTAGCCTAAAGCCTAGGGGTGCCCTAGCCTGAAGGCTAGGGGAGCCCTAGCCTCAGCCTAGGGGAGCCTAAAGCCTAGGGGTGCCCTAGCCTGAAGGCTAGGGGAGCCCTAGCCTCAGCCTAGGGGAGCCCTAGCCTAAAGCCTAGGGGTGCCCTAGCCTGAAGGCTAGGGGAGCCCTAGCCTCAGCCTAGGGGAGCCTAAAGCCTAGGGGTGCCCTAGCCTGAAGGCTAGGGGAGCCCTAGCCTCAGCCTAGGGGAGCCCTAGCCTAAAGCCTAGGGGTGCCCTAGCCTGAAGGCTAGGGGAGCCCTAGCCTCAGCCTAGGGGAGCCTAAAGCCTAGGGGTGCCCTAGCCTGAAGGCTAGGGGAGCCCTAGCCTCAGCCTAGGGGAGCCCTAGCCTAAAGCCTAGGGGTGCCCTAGCCTGAAGGCTAGGGGAGCCCTAGCCTCAGCCTAGGGGAGCCTAAAGCCTAGGGGTTGCCCTAGCCTGAAGGCTAGGGGAGCCCTAGCCTCAGCCTAGGGGAGCCCTAGCCTAAAGCCTAGGGGTGCCCTAGCCTGAAGGCTAGGGGAGCCCTAGCCTCAGCCTAGGGGAGCCTAAAGCCTAGGGGTGCCCTAGCCTGAAGGCTAGGGGAGCCCTAGCCTCAGCCTAGGGGAGCCCTAGCCTAAAGCCTAGGGGTGCCCTAGCCTGAAGGCTAGGGGAGCCCTAGCCTCAGCCTAGGGGAGCCTAAAGCCTAGGGGTGCCCTAGCCTGAAGGCTAGGGGAGCCCTAGCCTCAGCCTAGGGGAGCCCTAGCCTAAAGCCTAGGGGTGCCCTAGCCTGAAGGCTAGGGGAGCCCTAGCCTCAGCCTAGGGGAGCCTAAAGCCTAGGGGTGCCCTAGCCTGAAGGCTAGGGGAGCCCTAGCCTCAGCCTAGGGGAGCCCTAGCCTAAAGCCTAGGGGTGCCCTAGCCTGAAGGCTAGGGGAGCCCTAGCCTCAGCCTAGGGGAGCCTAAAGCCTAGGGGTGCCCTAGCCTGAAGGCTAGGGGAGCCCTAGCCTCAGCCTAGGGGAGCCCTAGCCTAAAGCCTAGGGGTGCCCTAGCCTGAAGGCTAGGGGAGCCCTAGCCTCAGCCTAGGGGAGCCTAAAGCCTAGGGGTGCCCTAGCCTGAAGGCTAGGGGAGCCCTAGCCTCAGCCTAGGGGAGCCCTAGCCTAAAGCCTAGGGGTGCCCTAGCCTGAAGGCTAGGGGAGCCCTAGCCTCAGCCTAGGGGAGCCTAAAGCCTAGGGGTGCCCTAGCCTGAAGGCTAGGGGAGCCCTAGCCTCAGCCTAGGGGAGCCCTAGCCTAAAGCCTAGGGGTGCCCTAGCCTGAAGGCTAGGGGAGCCCTAGCCTCAGCCTAGGGGAGCCTAAAGCCTAGGGGTGCCCTAGCCTGAAGGCTAGGGGAGCCCTAGCCTCAGCCTAGGGGAGCCCTAGCCTAAAGCCTAGGGGTGCCCTAGCCTGAAGGCTAGGGGAGCCCTAGCCTCAGCCTAGGGGAGCCTAAAGCCTAGGGGTGCCCTAGCCTGAAGGCTAGGGGAGCCCTAGCCTCAGCCTAGGGGAGCCCTAGCCTAAAGCCTAGGGGTGCCCTAGCCTGAAGGCTAGGGGAGCCCTAGCCTCAGCCTAGGGGAGCCTAAAGCCTAGGGGTGCCCTAGCCTGAAGGCTAGGGGAGCCCTAGCCTCAGCCTAGGGGAGCCCTAGCCTAAAGCCTAGGGGTGCCCTAGCCTGAAGGCTAGGGGAGCCCTAGCCTCAGCCTAGGGGGGCAGCCTAAAGCCTAGGGGTGCCCTAGCCTGAAGGCTAGGGGAGCCCTAGCCTCAGCCTAGGGGAGCCCTACAAAGCCTAGGGGTGCCCTAGCCTGAAGGCTAGGGGAGCCCTAGCCTCAGCCTAGGGGAGCCCTAGCCTAAAGCCTAGGGGTGCCCTAGCCTGAAGGCTAGGGGAGCCCTAGCCTCAGCCTAGGGGAGCCTAAAGCCTAGGGGTGCCCTAGCCTGAAGGCTAGGGGAGCCCTAGCCTCAGCCTAGGGGAGCCCTAGCCTAAAGCCTAGGGGTGCCCTAGCCTGAAGGCTAGGGGAGCCCTAGCCTCAGCCTAGGGGAGCCTAAAGCCTAGGGGTGCCCTAGCCTGAAGGCTAGGGGAGCCCTAGCCTCAGCCTAGGGGAGCCCTAGCCTAAAGCCTAGGGGTGCCCTAGCCTGAAGGCTAGGGGAGCCCTAGCCTCAGCCTAGGGGAGCCTAAAGCCTAGGGGTGCCCTAGCCTGAAGGCTAGGGGAGCCCTAGCCTCAGCCTAGGGGAGCCCTAGCCTAAAGCCTAGGGGTGCCCTAGCCTGAAGGCTAGGGGAGCCCTAGCCTCAGCCTAGGGGAGCCTAAAGCCTAGGGGTGCCCTAGCCTGAAGGCTAGGGGAGCCCTAGCCTCAGCCTAGGGGAGCCCTAGCCTAAAGCCTAGGGGTGCCCTAGCCTGAAGGCTAGGGGAGCCCTAGCCTCAGCCTAGGGGAGCCTAAAGCCTAGGGGTGCCCTAGCCTGAAGGCTAGGGGAGCCCTAGCCTCAGCCTAGGGGAGCCCTAGCCTAAAGCCTAGGGGTGCCCTAGCCTGAAGGCTAGGGGAGCCCTAGCCTCAGCCTAGGGGAGCCTAAAGCCTAGGGGTGCCCTAGCCTGAAGGCTAGGGGAGCCCTAGCCTCAGCCTAGGGGAGCCCTAGCCTAAAGCCTAGGGGTGCCCTAGCCTGAAGGCTAGGGGAGCCCTAGCCTCAGCCTAGGGGAGCCTAAAGCCTAGGGGTGCCCTAGCCTGAAGGCTAGGGGAGCCCTAGCCTCAGCCTAGGGGAGCCCTAGCCTAAAGCCTAGGGGTGCCCTAGCCTGAAGGCTAGGGGAGCCCTAGCCTCAGCCTAGGGGAGCTGCCCCTAAAGCCTAGGGGTGCCCTAGCCTGAAGGCTAGGGGAGCCCTAGCCTCAGCCTAGGGGAGCCCTAGCCTAAAGCCTAGGGGTGCCCTAGCCTGAAGGCTAGGGGAGCCCTAGCCTCAGCCTAGGGGAGCCTAAAGCCTAGGGGTGCCCTAGCCTGAAGGCTAGGGGAGCCCTAGCCTCAGCCTAGGGGAGCCCTAGCCTAAAGCCTAGGGGTGCCCTAGCCTGAAGGCTAGGGGAGCCCTAGCCTCAGCCTAGGGGAGCCTAAAGCCTAGGGGTGCCCTAGCCTGAAGGCTAGGGGAGCCCTAGCCTCAGCCTAGGGGAGCCCTAGCCTAAAGCCTAGGGGTGCCCTAGCCTGAAGGCTAGGGGAGCCCTAGCCTCAGCCTAGGGGAGCCCTAGCCTAAAGCCTAGGGGTGCCCTAGCCTGAAGGCTAGGGGAGCCCTAGCCTCAGCCTAGGGGAGCCCTAGCCTAAAGCCTAGGGGTGCCCTAGCCTGAAGGCTAGGGGAGCCCTAGCCTCAGCCTAGGGGACCCTAAGCCTAAAGCCTAGGGGTGCCCTAGCCTGAAGGCTAGGGGAGCCCTAGCCTCAGCCTAGGGGAGCCCTAGCCTAAAGCCTAGGGGTGCCCTAGCCTGAAGGCTAGGGGAGCCCTAGCCTCAGCCTAGGGGAGCCTAAAGCCTAGGGGTGCCCTAGCCTGAAGGCTAGGGGAGCCCTAGCCTCAGCCTAGGGGAGCCCTAGCCTAAAGCCTAGGGGTGCCCTAGCCTGAAGGCTAGGGGAGCCCTAGCCTCAGCCTAGGGGAGCCTAAAGCCTAGGGGTGCCCTAGCCTGAAGGCTAGGGGAGCCCTAGCCTCAGCCTAGGGGAGCCCTAGCCTAAAGCCTAGGGGTGCCCTAGCCTGAAGGCTAGGGGAGCCCTAGCCTCAGCCTAGGGGAGCCTAAAGCCTAGGGGTGCCCTAGCCTGAAGGCTAGGGGAGCCCTAGCCTCAGCCTAGGGGAGCAGCCTAAAGCCTAGGGGTGCCCTAGCCTGAAGGCTAGGGGAGCCCTAGCCTCAGCCTAGGGGAGCCCTAGCCTAAAGCCTAGGGGTGCCCTAGCCTGAAGGCTAGGGGAGCCCTAGCCTCAGCCTAGGGGAGCCTAAAGCCTAGGGGTGCCCTAGCCTGAAGGCTAGGGGAGCCCTAGCCTCAGCCTAGGGGAGCCTAAAGCCTAGGGGTGCCCTAGCCTGAAGGCTAGGGGAGCCCTAGCCTCAGCCTAGGGGCCATGCCCTAGCTATAAGCCTAGGGGTGCCCTAGCCTGAAGGCTAGGGGAGCCCTAGCCTCAGCCTAGGGGAGCCCTAGGCCTAAAGCCTAGGGGTGCCCTAGCCTGAAGGCTAGGGGAGCCCTAGCCTCAGCCTAGGGGAGCCCTAGCCTAAAGCCTAGGGGTGCCCTAGCCTGAAGGCTAGGGGAGCCCTAGCCTCAGCCTAGGGGAGCCTAAAGCCTAGGGGTGCCTAGCCTGAAGGCTAGGGGAGCCCTAGCCTCAGCCTAGGGGAGCCCTAGCCTAAAGCCTAGGGGTGCCCTAGCCTGAAGGCTAGGGGAGCCCTAGCCTCAGCCTAGGGGAGCCTAAAGCCTAGGGGTGCCCTAGCCTGAAGGCTAGGGGAGCCCTAGCCTCAGCCTAGGGGAGCCCTAGCCTAAAGCCTAGGGGTGCCCTAGCCTGAAGGCTAGGGGAGCCCTAGCCTCAGCCTAGGGGAGCCCTAGCCTAAAGCCTAGGGGTGCCCTAGCCTGAAGGCTAGGGGAGCCCTAGCCTCAGCCTAGGGGAGCCCTAGCCTAAAGCCTAGGGGTGCCCTAGCCTGAAGGCTAGGGGAGCCCTAGCCTCAGCCTAGGGGAGCCCTAGCCTAAAGCCTAGGGGTGCCCTAGCCTGAAGGCTAGGGGAGCCCTAGCCTCAGCCTAGGGGAGCCCTAGCCTAAAGCCTAGGGGTGCCCTAGCCTGAAGGCTAGGGGAGCCCTAGCCTCAGCCTAGGGGAGCCCTAGCCTAAAGCCTAGGGGTGCCCTAGCCTGAAGGCTAGGGGAGCCCTAGCCTCAGCCTAGGGGAGCCCTAGCCTAAAGCCTAGGGGTGCCCTAGCCTGAAGGCTAGGGGAGCCCTAGCCTCAGCCTAGGGGAGCCCTAGCCTAAAGCCTAGGGGTGCCCTAGCCTGAAGGCTAGGGGAGCCCTAGCCTCAGCCTAGGGGAGCCCTAGCCTAAAGCCTAGGGGTGCCCTAGCCTGAAGGCTAGGGGAGCCCTAGCCTCAGCCTAGGGGAGCCCTAGCCTAAAGCCTAGGGGTGCCCTAGCCTGAAGGCTAGGGGAGCCCTAGCCTCAGCCTAGGGGAGCCCTAGCCTAAAGCCTAGGGGTGCCCTAGCCTGAAGGCTAGGGGAGCCCTAGCCTCAGCCTAGGGGAGCCCTAGCCTAAAGCCTAGGGGTGCCCTAGCCTGAAGGCTAGGGGAGCCCTAGCCTCAGCCTAGGGGAGCCCTAGCCTAAAGCCTAGGGGTGCCCTAGCCTGAAGGCTAGGGGAGCCCTAGCCTCAGCCTAGGGGAGCCCTAGCCTAAAGCCTAGGGGTGCCCTAGCCTGAAGGCTAGGGGAGCCCTAGCCTCAGCCTAGGGGAGCCCTAGCCTAAAGCCTAGGGGTGCCCTAGCCTGAAGGCTAGGGGAGCCCTAGCCTCAGCCTAGGGGAGCCCTAGCCTAAAGCCTAGGGGTGCCCTAGCCTGAAGGCTAGGGGAGCCCTAGCCTCAGCCTAGGGGAGCCCTAGCCTAAAGCCTAGGGGTGCCCTAGCCTGAAGGCTAGGGGAGCCCTAGCCTCAGCCTAGGGGAGCCCTAGCCTAAAGCCTAGGGGTGCCCTAGCCTGAAGGCTAGGGGAGCCCTAGCCTCAGCCTAGGGGAGCCCTAGCCTAAAGCCTAGGGGTGCCCTAGCCTGAAGGCTAGGGGAGCCCTAGCCTCAGCCTAGGGGAGCCCTAGCCTAAAGCCTAGGGGTGCCCTAGCCTGAAGGCTAGGGGAGCCCTAGCCTCAGCCTAGGGGAGCCCTAGCCTAAAGCCTAGGGGTGCCCTAGCCTGAAGGCTAGGGGAGCCCTAGCCTCAGCCTAGGGGAGCCCTAGCCTAAAGCCTAGGGGTGCCCTAGCCTGAAGGCTAGGGGAGCCCTAGCCTCAGCCTAGGGGAGCCCTAGCCTAAAGCCTAGGGGTGCCCTAGCCTGAAGGCTAGGGGAGCCCTAGCCTCAGCCTAGGGGAGCCCTAGCCTAAAGCCTAGGGGTGCCCTAGCCTGAAGGCTAGGGGAGCCCTAGCCTCAGCCTAGGGGAGCCCTAGCCTAAAGCCTAGGGGTGCCCTAGCCTGAAGGCTAGGGGAGCCCTAGCCTCAGCCTAGGGGAGCCCTAGCCTAAAGCCTAGGGGTGCCCTAGCCTGAAGGCTAGGGGAGCCCTAGCCTCAGCCTAGGGGAGCCCTAGCCTAAAGCCTAGGGGTGCCCTAGCCTGAAGGCTAGGGGAGCCCTAGCCTCAGCCTAGGGGAGCCCTAGCCTAAAGCCTAGGGGTGCCCTAGCCTGAAGGCTAGGGGAGCCCTAGCCTCAGCCTAGGGGAGCCCTAGCCTAAAGCCTAGGGGTGCCCTAGCCTGAAGGCTAGGGGAGCCCTAGCCTCAGCCTAGGGGAGCCCTAGCCTAAAGCCTAGGGGTGCCCTAGCCTGAAGGCTAGGGGAGCCCTAGCCTCAGCCTAGGGGAGCCCTAGCCTAAAGCCTAGGGGTGCCCTAGCCTGAAGGCTAGGGGAGCCCTAGCCTCAGCCTAGGGGAGCCCTAGCCTAAAGCCTAGGGGTGCCCTAGCCTGAAGGCTAGGGGAGCCCTAGCCTCAGCCTAGGGGAGCCCTAGCCTAAAGCCTAGGGGTGCCCTAGCCTGAAGGCTAGGGGAGCCCTAGCCTCAGCCTAGGGGAGCCCTAGCCTAAAGCCTAGGGGTGCCCTAGCCTGAAGGCTAGGGGAGCCCTAGCCTCAGCCTAGGGGAGCCCTAGCCTAAAGCCTAGGGGTGCCCTAGCCTGAAGGCTAGGGGAGCCCTAGCCTCAGCCTAGGGGAGCCCTAGCCTAAAGCCTAGGGGTGCCCTAGCCTGAAGGCTAGGGGAGCCCTAGCCTCAGCCTAGGGGAGCCCTAGCCTAAAGCCTAGGGGTGCCCTAGCCTGAAGGCTAGGGGAGCCCTAGCCTCAGCCTAGGGGAGCCCTAGCCTAAAGCCTAGGGGTGCCCTAGCCTGAAGGCTAGGGGAGCCCTAGCCTCAGCCTAGGGGAGCCTCGCCTAAAGCCTAGGGGTGCCCTAGCCTGAAGGCTAGGGGAGCCCTAGCCTCAGCCTAGGGGAGCCCTCGCCTAAAGCCTAGGGGTGCCCTAGCCTGAAGGCTAGGGGAGCCCTAGCCTCAGCCTAGGGGAGCCCTCGCCTAAAGCCTAGGGGTGCCCTAGCCTGAAGGCTAGGGGAGCCCTAGCCTCAGCCTAGGGGAGCCCTAGCCTAAAGCCTAGGGGTGCCCTAGCCTGAAGGCTAGGGGAGCCCTAGCCTCAGCCTAGGGGAGCCCTCGCCTAAAGCCTAGGGGTGCCCTAGCCTGAAGGCTAGGGGAGCCCTAGCCTCAGCCTAGGGGAGCCCTCGCCTAAAGCCTAGGGGTGCCCTAGCCTGAAGGCTAGGGGAGCCCTAGCCTCAGCCTAGGGGAGCCCTCGCCTAAAGCCTAGGGGTGCCCTAGCCTGAAGGCTAGGGGAGCCCTAGCCTCAGCCTAGGGGAGCCCTCGCCTAAAGCCTAGGGGTGCCCTAGCCTGAAGGCTAGGGGAGCCCTAGCCTCAGCCTAGGGGAGCCCTCGCCTAAAGCCTAGGGGTGCCCTAGCCTGAAGGCTAGGGGAGCCCTAGCCTCAGCCTAGGGGAGCCCTAGCCTAAAGCCTAGGGGTGCCCTAGCCTGAAGGCTAGGGGAGCCCTAGCCTCAGCCTAGGGGAGCCCTAGCCTAAAGCCTAGGGGTGCCCTAGCCTGAAGGCTAGGGGAGCCCTAGCCTCAGCCTAGGGGAGCCCTAGCCTAAAGCCTAGGGGTGCCCTAGCCTGAAGGCTAGGGGAGCCCTAGCCTCAGCCTAGGGGAGCCCCTAGCCTAAAGCCTAGGGGTGCCCTAGCCTGAAGGCTAGGGGAGCCCTAGCCTCAGCCTAGGGGAGCCCTAGCCTAAAGCCTAGGGGTGCCCTAGCCTGAAGGCTAGGGGAGCCCTAGCCTCAGCCTAGGGGAGCCCTACTAAGCCTAGGGGTGCCCTAGCCTGAAGGCTAGGGGAGCCCTAGCCTCAGCCTAGGGGAGCCCTAGCCTAAAGCCTAGGGGTGCCCTAGCCTGAAGGCTAGGGGAGCCCTAGCCTCAGCCTAGGGGAGCCCTAGCCTAAAGCCTAGGGGTGCCCTAGCCTGAAGGCTAGGGGAGCCCTAGCCTCAGCCTAGGGGAGCCCTAGCCTAAAGCCTAGGGGTGCCCTAGCCTGAAGGCTAGGGGAGCCCTAGCCTCAGCCTAGGGGAGCCCTAGCCTAAAGCCTAGGGGTGCCCTAGCCTGAAGGCTAGGGGAGCCCTAGCCTCAGCCTAGGGGAGCCCTAGCCTAAAGCCTAGGGGTGCCCTAGCCTGAAGGCTAGGGGAGCCCTAGCCTCAGCCTAGGGGAGCCCTAGCCTAAAGCCTAGGGGTGCCCTAGCCTGAAGGCTAGGGGAGCCCTAGCCTCAGCCTAGGGGAGCCCTAGCCTAAAGCCTAGGGGTGCCCTAGCCTGAAGGCTAGGGGAGCCCTAGCCTCAGCCTAGGGGAGCCCTAGCCTAAAGCCTAGGGGTGCCCTAGCCTGAAGGCTAGGGGAGCCCTAGCCTCAGCCTAGGGGAGCCCTAGCCTAAAGCCTAGGGGTGCCCTAGCCTGAAGGCTAGGGGAGCCCTAGCCTCAGCCTAGGGGAGCCCTAGCCTAAAGCCTAGGGGTGCCCTAGCCTGAAGGCTAGGGGAGCCCTAGCCTCAGCCTAGGGGAGCCCTAGCCTAAAGCCTAGGGGTGCCCTAGCCTGAAGGCTAGGGGAGCCCTAGCCTCAGCCTAGGGGAGCCCTAGCCTAAAGCCTAGGGGTGCCCTAGCCTGAAGGCTAGGGGAGCCCTAGCCTCAGCCTAGGGGAGCCCTAGCCTAAAGCCTAGGGGTGCCCTAGCCTGAAGGCTAGGGGAGCCCTAGCCTCAGCCTAGGGGAGCCCTAGCCTAAAGCCTAGGGGTGCCCTAGCCTGAAGGCTAGGGGAGCCCTAGCCTCAGCCTAGGGGAGCCCTAGCCTAAAGCCTAGGGGTGCCCTAGCCTGAAGGCTAGGGGAGCCCTAGCCTCAGCCTAGGGGAGCCCTAGCCTAAAGCCTAGGGGTGCCCTAGCCTGAAGGCTAGGGGAGCCCTAGCCTCAGCCTAGGGGAGCCCTAGCCTAAAGCCTAGGGGTGCCCTAGCCTGAAGGCTAGGGGAGCCCTAGCCTCAGCCTAGGGGAGCCCTAGCCTAAAGCCTAGGGGTGCCCTAGCCTGAAGGCTAGGGGAGCCCTAGCCTCAGCCTAGGGGAGCCCTAGCCTAAAGCCTAGGGGTGCCCTAGCCTGAAGGCTAGGGGAGCCCTAGCCTCAGCCTAGGGGAGCCCTAGCCTAAAGCCTAGGGGTGCCCTAGCCTGAAGGCTAGGGGAGCCCTAGCCTCAGCCTAGGGGAGCCCTAGCCTAAAGCCTAGGGGTGCCCTAGCCTGAAGGCTAGGGGAGCCCTAGCCTCAGCCTAGGGGAGCCCTAGCCTAAAGCCTAGGGGTGCCCTAGCCTGAAGGCTAGGGGAGCCCTAGCCTCAGCCTAGGGGAGCCCTAGCCTAAAGCCTAGGGGTGCCCTAGCCTGAAGGCTAGGGGAGCCCTAGCCTCAGCCTAGGGGAGCCCTAGCCTAAAGCCTAGGGGTGCCCTAGCCTGAAGGCTAGGGGAGCCCTAGCCTCAGCCTAGGGGAGCCCTAGCCTAAAGCCTAGGGGTGCCCTAGCCTGAAGGCTAGGGGAGCCCTAGCCTCAGCCTAGGGGAGCCCTAGCCTAAAGCCTAGGGGTGCCCTAGCCTGAAGGCTAGGGGAGCCCTAGCCTCAGCCTAGGGGAGCCCTAGCCTAAAGCCTAGGGGTGCCCTAGCCTGAAGGCTAGGGGAGCCCTAGCCTCAGCCTAGGGGAGCCCTAGCCTAAAGCCTAGGGGTGCCCTAGCCTGAAGGCTAGGGGAGCCCTAGCCTCAGCCTAGGGGAGCCCTAGCCTAAAGCCTAGGGGTGCCCTAGCCTGAAGGCTAGGGGAGCCCTAGCCTCAGCCTAGGGGAGCCCTAGCCTAAAGCCTAGGGGTGCCCTAGCCTGAAGGCTAGGGGAGCCCTAGCCTCAGCCTAGGGGAGCCCTAGCCTAAAGCCTAGGGGTGCCCTAGCCTGAAGGCTAGGGGAGCCCTAGCCTCAGCCTAGGGGAGCCCTAGCCTAAAGCCTAGGGGTGCCCTAGCCTGAAGGCTAGGGGAGCCCTAGCCTCAGCCTAGGGGAGCCCTAGCCTAAAGCCTAGGGGTGCCCTAGCCTGAAGGCTAGGGGAGCCCTAGCCTCAGCCTAGGGGAGCCCTAGCCTAAAGCCTAGGGGTGCCCTAGCCTGAAGGCTAGGGGAGCCCTAGCCTCAGCCTAGGGGAGCCCTAGCCTAAAGCCTAGGGGTGCCCTAGCCTGAAGGCTAGGGGAGCCCTAGCCTCAGCCTAGGGGAGCCCTCGCCTAAAGCCTAGGGGTGCCCTAGCCTGAAGGCTAGGGGAGCCCTAGCCTCAGCCTAGGGGAGCCCTCGCCTAAAGCCTAGGGGTGCCCTAGCCTGAAGGCTAGGGGAGCCCTAGCCTCAGCCTAGGGGAGCCCTCGCCTAAAGCCTAGGGGTGCCCTAGCCTGAAGGCTAGGGGAGCCCTAGCCTCAGCCTAGGGGAGCCCTCGCCTAAAGCCTAGGGGTGCCCTAGCCTGAAGGCTAGGGGAGCCCTAGCCTCAGCCTAGGGGAGCCCTCGCCTAAAGCCTAGGGGTGCCCTAGCCTGAAGGCTAGGGGAGCCCTAGCCTCAGCCTAGGGGAGCCCTCGCCTAAAGCCTAGGGGTGCCCTAGCCTGAAGGCTAGGGGAGCCCTAGCCTCAGCCTAGGGGAGCCCTCGCCTAAAGCCTAGGGGTGCCCTAGCCTGAAGGCTAGGGGAGCCCTAGCCTCAGCCTAGGGGAGCCCTCGCCTAAAGCCTAGGGGTGCCCTAGCCTGAAGGCTAGGGGAGCCCTAGCCTCAGCCTAGGGGAGCCCTCGCCTAAAGCCTAGGGGTGCCCTAGCCTGAAGGCTAGGGGAGCCCTAGCCTCAGCCTAGGGGAGCCCTCGCCTAAAGCCTAGGGGTGCCCTAGCCTGAAGGCTAGGGGAGCCCTAGCCTCAGCCTAGGGGAGCCCTCGCCTAAAGCCTAGGGGTGCCCTAGCCTGAAGGCTAGGGGAGCCCTAGCCTCAGCCTAGGGGAGCCCTCGCCTAAAGCCTAGGGGTGCCCTAGCCTGAAGGCTAGGGGAGCCCTAGCCTCAGCCTAGGGGAGCCCTCGCCTAAAGCCTAGGGGTGCCCTAGCCTGAAGGCTAGGGGAGCCCTAGCCTCAGCCTAGGGGAGCCCTCGCCTAAAGCCTAGGGGTGCCCTAGCCTGAAGGCTAGGGGAGCCCTAGCCTCAGCCTAGGGGAGCCCTCGCCTAAAGCCTAGGGGTGCCCTAGCCTGAAGGCTAGGGGAGCCCTAGCCTCAGCCTAGGGGAGCCCTCGCCTAAAGCCTAGGGGTGCCCTAGCCTGAAGGCTAGGGGAGCCCTAGCCTCAGCCTAGGGGAGCCCTCGCCTAAAGCCTAGGGGTGCCCTAGCCTGAAGGCTAGGGGAGCCCTAGCCTCAGCCTAGGGGAGCCCTCGCCTAAAGCCTAGGGGTGCCCTAGCCTGAAGGCTAGGGGAGCCCTAGCCTCAGCCTAGGGGAGCCCTCGCCTAAAGCCTAGGGGTGCCCTAGCCTGAAGGCTAGGGGAGCCCTAGCCTCAGCCTAGGGGAGCCCTCGCCTAAAGCCTAGGGGTGCCCTAGCCTGAAGGCTAGGGGAGCCCTAGCCTCAGCCTAGGGGAGCCCTCGCCTAAAGCCTAGGGGTGCCCTAGCCTGAAGGCTAGGGGAGCCCTAGCCTCAGCCTAGGGGAGCCCTCGCCTAAAGCCTAGGGGTGCCCTAGCCTGAAGGCTAGGGGAGCCCTAGCCTCAGCCTAGGGGAGCCCTCGCCTAAAGCCTAGGGGTGCCCTAGCCTGAAGGCTAGGGGAGCCCTAGCCTCAGCCTAGGGGAGCCCTCGCCTAAAGCCTAGGGGTGCCCTAGCCTGAAGGCTAGGGGAGCCCTAGCCTCAGCCTAGGGGAGCCCTCGCCTAAAGCCTAGGGGTGCCCTAGCCTGAAGGCTAGGGGAGCCCTAGCCTCAGCCTAGGGGAGCCCTCGCCTAAAGCCTAGGGGTGCCCTAGCCTGAAGGCTAGGGGAGCCCTAGCCTCAGCCTAGGGGAGCCCTCGCCTAAAGCCTAGGGGTGCCCTAGCCTGAAGGCTAGGGGAGCCCTAGCCTCAGCCTAGGGGAGCCCTCGCCTAAAGCCTAGGGGTGCCCTAGCCTGAAGGCTAGGGGAGCCCTAGCCTCAGCCTAGGGGAGCCCTCGCCTAAAGCCTAGGGGTGCCCTAGCCTGAAGGCTAGGGGAGCCCTAGCCTCAGCCTAGGGGAGCCCTCGCCTAAAGCCTAGGGGTGCCCTAGCCTGAAGGCTAGGGGAGCCCTAGCCTCAGCCTAGGGGAGCCCTCGCCTAAAGCCTAGGGGTGCCCTAGCCTGAAGGCTAGGGGAGCCCTAGCCTCAGCCTAGGGGAGCCCTCGCCTAAAGCCTAGGGGTGCCCTAGCCTGAAGGCTAGGGGAGCCCTAGCCTCAGCCTAGGGGAGCCCTCGCCTAAAGCCTAGGGGTGCCCTAGCCTGAAGGCTAGGGGAGCCCTAGCCTCAGCCTAGGGGAGCCCTCGCCTAAAGCCTAGGGGTGCCCTAGCCTGAAGGCTAGGGGAGCCCTAGCCTCAGCCTAGGGGAGCCCTCGCCTAAAGCCTAGGGGTGCCCTAGCCTGAAGGCTAGGGGAGCCCTAGCCTCAGCCTAGGGGAGCCCTCGCCTAAAGCCTAGGGGTGCCCTAGCCTGAAGGCTAGGGGAGCCCTAGCCTCAGCCTAGGGGAGCCCTCGCCTAAAGCCTAGGGGTGCCCTAGCCTGAAGGCTAGGGGAGCCCTAGCCTCAGCCTAGGGGAGCCCTCGCCTAAAGCCTAGGGGTGCCCTAGCCTGAAGGCTAGGGGAGCCCTAGCCTCAGCCTAGGGGAGCCCTCGCCTAAAGCCTAGGGGTGCCCTAGCCTGAAGGCTAGGGGAGCCCTAGCCTCAGCCTAGGGGAGCCCTCGCCTAAAGCCTAGGGGTGCCCTAGCCTGAAGGCTAGGGGAGCCCTAGCCTCAGCCTAGGGGAGCCCTCGCCTAAAGCCTAGGGGTGCCCTAGCCTGAAGGCTAGGGGAGCCCTAGCCTCAGCCTAGGGGAGCCCTCGCCTAAAGCCTAGGGGTGCCCTAGCCTGAAGGCTAGGGGAGCCCTAGCCTCAGCCTAGGGGAGCCCTCGCCTAAAGCCTAGGGGTGCCCTAGCCTGAAGGCTAGGGGAGCCCTAGCCTCAGCCTAGGGGAGCCCTCGCCTAAAGCCTAGGGGTGCCCTAGCCTGAAGGCTAGGGGAGCCCTAGCCTCAGCCTAGGGGAGCCCTCGCCTAAAGCCTAGGGGTGCCCTAGCCTGAAGGCTAGGGGAGCCCTAGCCTCAGCCTAGGGGAGCCCTCGCCTAAAGCCTAGGGGTGCCCTAGCCTGAAGGCTAGGGGAGCCCTAGCCTCAGCCTAGGGGAGCCCTCGCCTAAAGCCTAGGGGTGCCCTAGCCTGAAGGCTAGGGGAGCCCTAGCCTCAGCCTAGGGGAGCCCTCGCCTAAAGCCTAGGGGTGCCCTAGCCTGAAGGCTAGGGGAGCCCTAGCCTCAGCCTAGGGGAGCCCTCGCCTAAAGCCTAGGGGTGCCCTAGCCTGAAGGCTAGGGGAGCCCTAGCCTCAGCCTAGGGGAGCCCTCGCCTAAAGCCTAGGGGTGCCCTAGCCTGAAGGCTAGGGGAGCCCTAGCCTCAGCCTAGGGGAGCCCTCGCCTAAAGCCTAGGGGTGCCCTAGCCTGAAGGCTAGGGGAGCCCTAGCCTCAGCCTAGGGGAGCCCTCGCCTAAAGCCTAGGGGTGCCCTAGCCTGAAGGCTAGGGGAGCCCTAGCCTCAGCCTAGGGGAGCCCTCGCCTAAAGCCTAGGGGTGCCCTAGCCTGAAGGCTAGGGGAGCCCTAGCCTCAGCCTAGGGGAGCCCTCGCCTAAAGCCTAGGGGTGCCCTAGCCTGAAGGCTAGGGGAGCCCTAGCCTCAGCCTAGGGGAGCCCTCGCCTAAAGCCTAGGGGTGCCCTAGCCTGAAGGCTAGGGGAGCCCTAGCCTCAGCCTAGGGGAGCCCTCGCCTAAAGCCTAGGGGTGCCCTAGCCTGAAGGCTAGGGGAGCCCTAGCCTCAGCCTAGGGGAGCCCTCGCCTAAAGCCTAGGGGTGCCCTAGCCTGAAGGCTAGGGGAGCCCTAGCCTCAGCCTAGGGGAGCCCTCGCCTAAAGCCTAGGGGTGCCCTAGCCTGAAGGCTAGGGGAGCCCTAGCCTCAGCCTAGGGGAGCCCTCGCCTAAAGCCTAGGGGTGCCCTAGCCTGAAGGCTAGGGGAGCCCTAGCCTCAGCCTAGGGGAGCCCTCGCCTAAAGCCTAGGGGTGCCCTAGCCTGAAGGCTAGGGGAGCCCTAGCCTCAGCCTAGGGGAGCCCTCGCCTAAAGCCTAGGGGTGCCCTAGCCTGAAGGCTAGGGGAGCCCTAGCCTCAGCCTAGGGGAGCCCTCGCCTAAAGCCTAGGGGTGCCCTAGCCTGAAGGCTAGGGGAGCCCTAGCCTCAGCCTAGGGGAGCCCTCGCCTAAAGCCTAGGGGTGCCCTAGCCTGAAGGCTAGGGGAGCCCTAGCCTCAGCCTAGGGGAGCCCTCGCCTAAAGCCTAGGGGTGCCCTAGCCTGAAGGCTAGGGGAGCCCTAGCCTCAGCCTAGGGGAGCCCTCGCCTAAAGCCTAGGGGTGCCCTAGCCTGAAGGCTAGGGGAGCCCTAGCCTCAGCCTAGGGGAGCCCTCGCCTAAAGCCTAGGGGTGCCCTAGCCTGAAGGCTAGGGGAGCCCTAGCCTCAGCCTAGGGGAGCCCTCGCCTAAAGCCTAGGGGTGCCCTAGCCTGAAGGCTAGGGGAGCCCTAGCCTCAGCCTAGGGGAGCCCTCGCCTAAAGCCTAGGGGTGCCCTAGCCTGAAGGCTAGGGGAGCCCTAGCCTCAGCCTAGGGGAGCCCTCGCCTAAAGCCTAGGGGTGCCCTAGCCCTGAAGGCTAGGGGAGCCCTAGCCTCAGCCTAGGGGAGCCTGAAGCCTAAAGCCTAGGGGTGCCCTAGCCTGAAGGCTAGGGGAGCCCTAGCCTCAGCCTAGGGGAGCCTGAAGCCTAAAGCCTAGGGGTGCCCTAGCCTGAAGGCTAGGGGAGCCCTAGCCTCAGCCTAGGGGAGCCTGAAGCCTAAAGCCTAGGGGTGCCCTAGCCTGAAGGCTAGGGGAGCCCTAGCCTCAGCCTAGGGGAGCCTGAAGCCTAAAGCCTAGGGGTGCCCTAGCCTGAAGGCTAGGGGAGCCCTAGCCTCAGCCTAGGGGAGCCTGAAGCCTAAAGCCTAGGGGTGCCCTAGCCTGAAGGCTAGGGGAGCCCTAGCCTCAGCCTAGGGGAGCCTGAAGCCGAAAGCCTAGGGGTGCCCTAGCCTGAAGGCTAGGGGAGCCCTAGCCTCAGCCTAGGGGAGCCTGAAGCCGAAAGCCTAGGGGTGCCCTAGCCTGAAGGCTAGGGGAGCCCTAGCCTCAGCCTAGGGGAGCCTGAAGCCGAAAGCCTAGGGGTGCCCTAGCCTGAAGGCTAGGGGAGCCCTAGCCTCAGCCTAGGGGAGCCTGAAGCCGAAAGCCTAGGGGTGCCCTAGCCTGAAGGCTAGGGGAGCCCTAGCCTCAGCCTAGGGGAGCCTGAAGCCGAAAGCCTAGGGGTGCCCTAGCCTGAAGGCTAGGGGAGCCCTAGCCTCAGCCTAGGGGAGCCTGAAGCCGAAAGCCTAGGGGTGCCCTAGCCTGAAGGCTAGGGGAGCCCTAGCCTCAGCCTAGGGGAGCCTGAAGCCGAAAGCCTAGGGGTGCCCTAGCCTGAAGGCTAGGGGAGCCCTAGCCTCAGCCTAGGGGAGCCTGAAGCCGAAAGCCTAGGGGTGCCCTAGCCTGAAGGCTAGGGGAGCCCTAGCCTCAGCCTAGGGGAGCCTGAAGCCGAAAGCCTAGGGGTGCCCTAGCCTGAAGGCTAGGGGAGCCCTAGCCTCAGCCTAGGGGAGCCTGAAGCCGAAAGCCTAGGGGTGCCCTAGCCTGAAGGCTAGGGGAGCCCTAGCCTCAGCCTAGGGGAGCCCTGAAGCCGAAAGCCTAGGGGTGCCCTAGCCTGAAGGCTAGGGGAGCCCTAGCCTCAGCCTAGGGGAGCCTGAAGCCGAAAGCCTAGGGGTGCCCTAGCCTGAAGGCTAGGGGAGCCCTAGCCTCAGCCTAGGGGAGCCTGAAGCCGAAAGCCTAGGGGTGCCCTAGCCTGAAGGCTAGGGGAGCCCTAGCCTCAGCCTAGGGGAGCCTGAAGCCGAAAGCCTAGGGGTGCCCTAGCCTGAAGGCTAGGGGAGCCCTAGCCTCAGCCTAGGGGAGCCTGAAGCCGAAAGCCTAGGGGTGCCCTAGCCTGAAGGCTAGGGGAGCCCTAGCCTCAGCCTAGGGGAGCCTGAAGCCGAAAGCCTAGGGGTGCCCTAGCCTGAAGGCTAGGGGAGCCCTAGCCTCAGCCTAGGGGAGCCTGAAGCCGAAAGCCTAGGGGTGCCCTAGCCTGAAGGCTAGGGGAGCCCTAGCCTCAGCCTAGGGGAGCCTGAAGCCGAAAGCCTAGGGGTGCCCTAGCCTGAAGGCTAGGGGAGCCCTAGCCTCAGCCTAGGGGAGCCTGAAGCCGAAAGCCTAGGGGTGCCCTAGCCTGAAGGCTAGGGGAGCCCTAGCCTCAGCCTAGGGGAGCCTGACGCCTAGGGGTGCCCTAGCCTGAAGGCTAGGGGCGCCCTAGCCTCAGCCTAGGGGAGCCTGACGCCTAGGGGTGCCCTAGCCTGAAGGCTAGGGGCGCCCTAGCCTCAGCCTAGGGGAGCCTGACGCCTAGGGGTGCCCTAGCCTGAAGGCTAGGGGCGCCCTAGCCTCAGCCTAGGGGAGCCTGACGCCTAGGGGTGCCCTAGCCTGAAGGCTAGGGGCGCCCTAGCCTCAGCCTAGGGGAGCCTGACGCCTAGGGGTGCCCTAGCCTGAAGGCTAGGGGCGCCCTAGCCTCAGCCTAGGGGAGCCTGACGCCTAGGGGTGCCCTAGCCTGAAGGCTAGGGGCGCCCTAGCCTCAGCCTAGGGGAGCCTGACGCCTAGGGGTGCCCTAGCCTGAAGGCTAGGGGCGCCCTAGCCTCAGCCTAGGGGAGCCTGACGCCTAGGGGTGCCCTAGCCTGAAGGCTAGGGGCGCCCTAGCCTCAGCCTAGGGGAGCCTGACGCCTAGGGGTGCCCTAGCCTGAAGGCTAGGGGCGCCCTAGCCTCAGCCTAGGGGAGCCTGACGCCTAGGGGTGCCCTAGCCTGAAGGCTAGGGGCGCCCTAGCCTCAGCCTAGGGGAGCCTGACGCCTAGGGGTGCCCTAGCCTGAAGGCTAGGGGCGCCCTAGCCTCAGCCTAGGGGAGCCTGACGCCTAGGGGTGCCCTAGCCTGAAGGCTAGGGGCGCCCTAGCCTCAGCCTAGGGGAGCCTGACGCCTAGGGGTGCCCTAGCCTGAAGGCTAGGGGCGCCCTAGCCTCAGCCTAGGGGAGCCTGACGCCTAGGGGTGCCCTAGCCTGAAGGCTAGGGGCGCCCTAGCCTCAGCCTAGGGGAGCCTGACGCCTAGGGGTGCCCTAGCCTGAAGGCTAGGGGCGCCCTAGCCTCAGCCTAGGGGAGCCTGACGCCTAGGGGTGCCCTAGCCTGAAGGCTAGGGGCGCCCTAGCCTCAGCCTAGGGGAGCCTGACGCCTAGGGGTGCCCTAGCCTGAAGGCTAGGGGCGCCCTAGCCTCAGCCTAGGGGAGCCTGACGCCTAGGGGTGCCCTAGCCTGAAGGCTAGGGGCGCCCTAGCCTCAGCCTAGGGGAGCCTGACGCCTAGGGGTGCCCTAGCCTGAAGGCTAGGGGCGCCCTAGCCTCAGCCTAGGGGAGCCTGACGCCTAGGGGTGCCCTAGCCTGAAGGCTAGGGGCGCCCTAGCCTCAGCCTAGGGGAGCCTGACGCCTAGGGGTGCCCTAGCCTGAAGGCTAGGGGCGCCCTAGCCTCAGCCTAGGGGAGCCTGACGCCTAGGGGTGCCCTAGCCTGAAGGCTAGGGGCGCCCTAGCCTCAGCCTAGGGGAGCCTGACGCCTAGGGGTGCCCTAGCCTGAAGGCTAGGGGCGCCCTAGCCTCAGCCTAGGGGAGCCTGACGCCTAGGGGTGCCCTAGCCTGAAGGCCAGGGCGCCCTAGCCTCAGCCTAGGGGAGCCTGAAGCCTAGGGGTGCCCTAGCCTGAAGGCCAGGGGCGCCCTAGCCTCAGCCTAGGGGAGCCTGAAGCCTAGGGGTGCCCTAGCCTGAAGGCCAGGGGCGCCCTAGCCTCAGCCTAGGGGAGCCTGAAGCCTAGGGGTGCCCTAGCCTGAAGGCCAGGGGCGCCCTAGCCTCAGCCTAGGGGAGCCTGAAGCCTAGGGGTGCCCTAGCCTGAAGGCCAGGGGCGCCCTAGCCTCAGCCTAGGGGAGCCTGAAGCCTAGGGGTGCCCTAGCCTGAAGGCCAGGGGCGCCCTAGCCTCAGCCTAGGGGAGCCTGAACCTAGGGGTGCCCTAGCCTGAAGGCCAGGGGCGCCCTAGCCTCAGCCTAGGGGAGCCTGAAGCCTAGGGGTGCCCTAGCCTGAAGGCTAGGGGCGCCCTAGCCTCAGCCTAGGGGAGCCTGAAGCCTAGGGGTGCCCTAGCCTGAAGGCTAGGGGCGCCCTAGCCTCAGCCTAGGGGAGCCTGAAGCCTAGGGGTGCCCTAGCCTGAAGGCTAGGGGCGCCCTAGCCTCAGCCTAGGGGAGCCTGAAGCCTAGGGGTGCCCTAGCCTGAAGGCTAGGGGCGCCCTAGCCTCAGCCTAGGGGAGCCTGAAGCCTAGGGGTGCCCTAGCCTGAAGGCTAGGGGCGCCCTAGCCTCAGCCTAGGGGAGCCTGAAGCCTAGGGGTGCCCTAGCCTGAAGGCTAGGGGCGCCCTAGCCTCAGCCTAGGGGAGCCTGAAGCCTAGGGGTGCCCTAGCCTGAAGGCTAGGGGCGCCCTAGCCTCAGCCTAGGGGAGCCTGAAGCCTAGGGGTGCCCTAGCCTGAAGGCTAGGGGCGCCCTAGCCTCAGCCTAGGGGAGCCTGAAGCCTAGGGGTGCCCTAGCCTGAAGGCTAGGGGCGCCCTAGCCTCAGCCTAGGGGAGCCTGAAGCCTAGGGGTGCCCTAGCCTGAAGGCTAGGGGCGCCCTAGCCTCAGCCTAGGGGAGCCTGAAGCCTAGGGGTGCCCTAGCCTGAAGGCTAGGGGCGCCCTAGCCTCAGCCTAGGGGAGCCTGAAGCCTAGGGGTGCCCTAGCCTGAAGGCTAGGGGCGCCCTAGCCTCAGCCTAGGGGAGCCTGAAGCCTAGGGGTGCCCTAGCCTGAAGGCTAGGGGGCCCTAGCCTCAGCCTAGGGGAGCCTGAAGCCTAGGGGTGCCCTAGCCTGAAGGCTAGGGGGGCCCTAGCCTCAGCCTAGGGGAGCCTGAAGCCTAGGGGTGCCCTAGCCTGAAGGCTAGGGGGGCCCTAGCCTCAGCCTAGGGGAGCCTGAAGCCTAGGGGTGCCCTAGCCTGAAGGCTAGGGGGGCCCTAGCCTCAGCCTAGGGGAGCCTGAAGCCTAGGGGTGCCCTAGCCTGAAGGCTAGGGGGGCCCTAGCCTCAGCCTAGGGGAGCCTGAAGCCTAGGGGTGCCCTAGCCTGAAGGCTAGGGGGGCCCTAGCCTCAGCCTAGGGGAGCCTGAAGCCTAGGGGTGCCCTAGCCTGAAGGCTAGGGGGGCCCTAGCCTCAGCCTAGGGGAGCCTGAAGCCTAGGGGTGCCCTAGCCTGAAGGCTAGGGGGGCCCTAGCCTCAGCCTAGGGGAGCCTGAAGCCTAGGGGTGCCCTAGCCTGAAGGCTAGGGGGGCCCTAGCCTCAGCCTAGGGGAGCCTGAAGCCTAGGGGTGCCCTAGCCTGAAGGCTAGGGGGGCCCTAGCCTCAGCCTAGGGGAGCCTGAAGCCTAGGGGTGCCCTAGCCTGAAGGCTAGGGGGGCCCTAGCCTCAGCCTAGGGGAGCCTGAAGCCTAGGGGTGCCCTAGCCTGAAGGCTAGGGGAGCCCTAGCCTCAGCCTAGGGGAGCCTGAAGCCTAGGGGTGCCCTAGCCTGAAGGCTAGGGGAGCCCTAGCCTCAGCCTAGGGGAGCCTGAAGCCTAGGGGTGCCCTAGCCTGAAGGCTAGGGGAGCCCTAGCCTCAGCCTAGGGGAGCCTGAAGCCTAGGGGTGCCCTAGCCTGAAGGCTAGGGGAGCCCTAGCCTCAGCCTAGGGGAGCCTGAAGCCTAGGGGTGCCCTAGCCTGAAGGCTAGGGGAGCCCTCTCCTCAGCCTAGGGGAGCCTGAAGCCTAGGGGTGCCCTAGCCTGAAGGCTAGGGGAGCCCTCTCCTCAGCCTAGGGGAGCCTGAAGCCTAGGGGTGCCCTAGCCTGAAGGCTAGGGGAGCCCTCTCCTCAGCCTAGGGGAGCCTGAAGCCTAGGGGTGCCCTAGCCTGAAGGCTAGGGGAGCCCTCTCCTCAGCCTAGGGGAGCCTGAAGCCTAGGGGTGCCCTAGCCTGAAGGCTAGGGGAGCCCTAGCCTCAGCCTAGGGAGCCTGAAGCCTAGGGGTGCCCTAGCCTGAAGGCTAGGGGAGCCCTAGCCTCAGCCTAGGGGAGCCTGAAGCCTAGGGGTGCCCTAGCCTGAAGGCTAGGGGAGCCCTAGCCTCAGCCTAGGGGAGCCTGAAGCCTAGGGGTGCCCTAGCCTGAAGGCTAGGGGAGCCCTAGCCTCAGCCTAGGGGAGCCTGAAGCCTAGGGGTGCCCTAGCCTGAAGGCTAGGGGAGCCCTAGCCTCAGCCTAGGGGAGCCTGAAGCCTAGGGGTGCCCTAGCCTGAAGGCTAGGGGAGCCCAAGCCTCAGCCTAGGGGAGCCTGAAGCCTAGGGGTGCCCTAGCCTGAAGGCTAGGGGAGCCCAAGCCTCAGCCTAGGGGAGCCTGAAGCCTAGGGGTGCCCTAGCCTGAAGGCTAGGGGAGCCCAAGCCTCAGCCTAGGGGAGCCTGAAGCCTAGGGGTGCCCTAGCCTGAAGGCTAGGGGAGCCCAAGCCTCAGCCTAGGGGAGCCTGAAGCCTAGGGGTGCCCTAGCCTGAAGGCTAGGGGAGCCCAAGCCTCAGCCTAGGGGAGCCTGAAGCCTAGGGGTGCCCTAGCCTGAAGGCTAGGGGAGCCCAAGCCTCAGCCTAGGGGAGCCTGAAGCCTAGGGGTGCCCTAGCCTGAAGGCTAGGGGAGCCCAAGCCTCAGCCTAGGGGAGCCTGAAGCCTAGGGGTGCCCTAGCCTGAAGGCTAGGGGAGCCCAAGCCTCAGCCTAGGGGAGCCTGAAGCCTAGGGGTGCCCTAGCCTGAAGGCTAGGGGAGCCCAAGCCTCAGCCTAGGGGAGCCTGAAGCCTAGGGGTGCCCTAGCCTGAAGGCTAGGGGAGCCCAAGCCTCAGCCTAGGGGAGCCTGAAGCCTAGGGGTGCCCTAGCCTGAAGGCTAGGGGAGCCCAAGCCTCAGCCTAGGGGAGCCTGAAGCCTAGGGGTGCCCTAGCCTGAAGGCTAGGGGAGCCCAAGCCTCAGCCTAGGGGAGCCTGAAGCCTAGGGGTGCCCTAGCCTGAAGGCTAGGGGAGCCCAAGCCTCAGCCTAGGGGAGCCTGAAGCCTAGGGGTGCCCTAGCCTGAAGGCTAGGGGAGCCCAAGCCTCAGCCTAGGGGAGCCTGAAGCCTAGGGGTGCCCTAGCCTGAAGGCTAGGGGAGCCCAAGCCTCAGCCTAGGGGAGCCTGAAGCCTAGGGGTGCCCTAGCCTGAAGGCTAGGGGAGCCCAAGCCTCAGCCTAGGGGAGCCTGAAGCCTAGGGGTGCCCTAGCCTGAAGGCTAGGGGAGCCCAAGCCTCAGCCTAGGGGAGCCTGAAGCCTAGGGGTGCCCTAGCCTGAAGGCTAGGGGAGCCCAAGCCTCAGCCTAGGGGAGCCTGAAGCCTAGGGGTGCCCTAGCCTGAAGGCTAGGGGAGCCCAAGCCTCAGCCTAGGGGAGCCTGAAGCCTAGGGGTGCCCTAGCCTGAAGGCTAGGGGAGCCCAAGCCTCAGCCTAGGGGAGCCTGAAGCCTAGGGGTGCCCTAGCCTGAAGGCTAGGGGAGCCCAAGCCTCAGCCTAGGGGAGCCTGAAGCCTAGGGGTGCCCTAGCCTGAAGGCTAGGGGAGCCCAAGCCTCAGCCTAGGGGAGCCTGAAGCCTAGGGGTGCCCTAGCCTGAAGGCTAGGGGAGCCCAAGCCTCAGCCTAGGGGAGCCTGAAGCCTAGGGGTGCCCTAGCCTGAAGGCTAGGGGAGCCCAAGCCTCAGCCTAGGGGAGCCTGAAGCCTAGGGGTGCCCTAGCCTGAAGGCTAGGGGAGCCCAAGCCTCAGCCTAGGGGAGCCTGAAGCCTAGGGGTGCCCTAGCCTGAAGGCTAGGGGAGCCCAAGCCTCAGCCTAGGGGAGCCTGAAGCCTAGGGGTGCCCTAGCCTGAAGGCTAGGGGAGCCCAAGCCTCAGCCTAGGGGAGCCTGAAGCCTAGGGGTGCCCTAGCCTGAAGGCTAGGGGAGCCCAAGCCTCAGCCTAGGGGAGCCTGAAGCCTAGGGGTGCCCTAGCCTGAAGGCTAGGGGAGCCCAAGCCTCAGCCTAGGGGAGCCTGAAGCCTAGGGGTGCCCTAGCCTGAAGGCTAGGGGAGCCCAAGCCTCAGCCTAGGGGAGCCTGAAGCCTAGGGGTGCCCTAGCCTGAAGGCTAGGGGAGCCCAAGCCTCAGCCTAGGGGAGCCTGAAGCCTAGGGGTGCCCTAGCCTGAAGGCTAGGGGAGCCCAAGCCTCAGCCTAGGGGAGCCTGAAGCCTAGGGGTGCCCTAGCCTGAAGGCTAGGGGAGCCCAAGCCTCAGCCTAGGGGAGCCTGAAGCCTAGGGGTGCCCTAGCCTGAAGGCTAGGGGCGCCCTAGCCTCAGCCTAGGGGAGCCTGAAGCCTAGGGGTGCCCTAGCCTGAAGGCTAGGGGCGCCCTAGCCTCAGCCTAGGGGAGCCTGAAGCCTAGGGGTGCCCTAGCCTGAAGGCTAGGGGCGCCCTAGCCTCAGCCTAGGGGAGCCTGAAGCCTAGGGGTGCCCTAGCCTGAAGGCTAGGGGCGCCCTAGCCTCAGCCTAGGGGAGCCTGAAGCCTAGGGGTGCCCTAGCCTGAAGGCTAGGGGCGCCCTAGCCTCAGCCTAGGGGAGCCTGAAGCCTAGGGGTGCCCTAGCCTGAAGGCTAGGGGCGCCCTAGCCTCAGCCTAGGGGAGCCTGAAGCCTAGGGGTGCCCTAGCCTGAAGGCTAGGGGCGCCCTAGCCTCAGCCTAGGGGAGCCTGAAGCCTAGGGGTGCCCTAGCCTGAAGGCTAGGGGGCGCCCTAGCCTCAGCCTAGGGGAGCCTGAAGCCTAGGGGTGCCCTAGCCTGAAGGCTAGGGGGGCCCTAGCCTCAGCCTAGGGGAGCCTGAAGCCTAGGGGTGCCCTAGCCTGAAGGCTAGGGGGGCCCTAGCCTCAGCCTAGGGGAGCCTGAAGCCTAGGGGTGCCCTAGCCTGAAGGCTAGGGGGGCCCTAGCCTCAGCCTAGGGGAGCCTGAAGCCTAGGGGTGCCCTAGCCTGAAGGCTAGGGGGGCCCTAGCCTCAGCCTAGGGGAGCCTGAAGCCTAGGGGTGCCCTAGCCTGAAGGCTAGGGGGGCCCTAGCCTCAGCCTAGGGGAGCCTGAAGCCTAGGGGTGCCCTAGCCTGAAGGCTAGGGGGGCCCTAGCCTCAGCCTAGGGGAGCCTGAAGCCTAGGGGTGCCCTAGCCTGAAGGCTAGGGGGGCCCTAGCCTCAGCCTAGGGGAGCCTGAAGCCTAGGGGTGCCCTAGCCTGAAGGCTAGGGGGGCCCTAGCCTCAGCCTAGGGGAGCCTGAAGCCTAGGGGTGCCCTAGCCTGAAGGCTAGGGGGGCCCTAGCCTCAGCCTAGGGGAGCCTGAAGCCTAGGGGTGCCCTAGCCTGAAGGCTAGGGGGCCCTAGCCTCAGCCTAGGGGAGCCTGAAGCCTAGGGGTGCCCTAGCCTGAAGGCTAGGGGAGCCCTAGCCTCAGCCTAGGGGAGCCTGAAGCCTAGGGGTGCCCTAGCCTGAAGGCTAGGGGAGCCCTAGCCTCAGCCTAGGGGAGCCTGAAGCCTAGGGGTGCCCTAGCCTGAAGGCTAGGGGAGCCCTAGCCTCAGCCTAGGGGAGCCTGAAGCCTAGGGGTGCCCTAGCCTGAAGGCTAGGGGAGCCCTAGCCTCAGCCTAGGGGAGCCTGAAGCCTAGGGGTGCCCTAGCCTGAAGGCTAGGGGAGCCCTAGCCTCAGCCTAGGGGAGCCTGAAGCCTAGGGGTGCCCTAGCCTGAAGGCTAGGGGAGCCCTAGCCTCAGCCTAGGGGAGCCTGAAGCCTAGGGGTGCCCTAGCCTGAAGGCTAGGGGAGCCCTCGCCTCAGCCTAGGGGAGCCTGAAGCCTAGGGGTGCCCTAGCCTGAAGGCTAGGGGAGCCCTAGCCTCAGCCTAGGGGAGCCTGAAGCCTAGGGGTGCCCTAGCCTGAAGGCTAGGGGAGCCCTAGCCTCAGCCTAGGGGAGCCTGAAGCCTAGGGGTGCCCTAGCCTGAAGGCTAGGGGAGCCCTAGCCTCAGCCTAGGGGAGCCTGAAGCCTAGGGGTGCCCTAGCCTGAAGGCTAGGGGAGCCCTAGCCTCAGCCTAGGGGAGCCTGAAGCCTAGGGGTGCCCTAGCCTGAAGGCTAGGGGAGCCCTAGCCTCAGCCTAGGGGAGCCTGAAGCCTAGGGGTGCCCTAGCCTGAAGGCTAGGGGAGCCCTAGCCTCAGCCTAGGGGAGCCTGAAGCCTAGGGGTGCCCTAGCCTGAAGGCTAGGGGAGCCCTAGCCTCAGCCTAGGGGAGCCTGAAGCCTAGGGGTGCCCTAGCCTGAAGGCTAGGGGAGCCCTAGCCTCAGCCTAGGGGAGCCTGAAGCCTAGGGGTGCCCTAGCCTGAAGGCTAGGGGAGCCCTAGCCTCAGCCTAGGGGAGCCTGAAGCCTAGGGGTGCCCTAGCCTGAAGGCTAGGGGAGCCCTAGCCTCAGCCTAGGGGAGCCTGAAGCCTAGGGGTGCCCTAGCCTGAAGGCTAGGGGAGCCCTAGCCTCAGCCTAGGGGAGCCTGAAGCCTAGGGGTGCCCTAGCCTGAAGGCTAGGGGAGCCCTAGCCTCAGCCTAGGGGAGCCTGAAGCCTAGGGGTGCCCTAGCCTGAAGGCTAGGGGAGCCCTAGCCTCAGCCTAGGGGAGCCTGAAGCCTAGGGGTGCCCTAGCCTGAAGGCTAGGGGAGCCCTAGCCTCAGCCTAGGGGAGCCTGAAGCCTAGGGGTGCCCTAGCCTGAAGGCTAGGGGAGCCCTAGCCTCAGCCTAGGGGAGCCTGAAGCCTAGGGGTGCCCTAGCCTGAAGGCTAGGGGAGCCCTAGCCTCAGCCTAGGGGAGCCTGAAGCCTAGGGGTGCCCTAGCCTGAAGGCTAGGGGAGCCCTAGCCTCAGCCTAGGGGAGCCTGAAGCCTAGGGGTGCCCTAGCCTGAAGGCTAGGGGAGCCCTAGCCTCAGCCTAGGGGAGCCTGAAGCCTAGGGGTGCCCTAGCCTGAAGGCTAGGGGAGCCCTAGCCTCAGCCTAGGGGAGCCTGAAGCCTAGGGGTGCCCTAGCCTGAAGGCTAGGGGAGCCCTAGCCTCAGCCTAGGGGAGCCTGAAGCCTAGGGGTGCCCTAGCCTGAAGGCTAGGGGAGCCCTAGCCTCAGCCTAGGGGAGCCTGAAGCCTAGGGGTGCCCTAGCCTGAAGGCTAGGGGAGCCCTAGCCTCAGCCTAGGGGAGCCTGAAGCCTAGGGGTGCCCTAGCCTGAAGGCTAGGGGAGCCCTAGCCTCAGCCTAGGGGAGCCTGAAGCCTAGGGGTGCCCTAGCCTGAAGGCTAGGGGAGCCCTAGCCTCAGCCTAGGGGAGCCTGAAGCCTAGGGGTGCCCTAGCCTGAAGGCTAGGGGAGCCCTAGCCTCAGCCTAGGGGAGCCTGAAGCCTAGGGGTGCCCTAGCCTGAAGGCTAGGGGAGCCCTAGCCTCAGCCTAGGGGAGCCTGAAGCCTAGGGGTGCCCTAGCCTGAAGGCTAGGGGAGCCCTAGCCTTAGCCTAGGGGAGCCTGAAGCCTAGGGGTGCCCTAGCCTGAAGGCTAGGGGAGCCCTAGCCTTAGCCTAGGGGAGCCTGAAGCCTAGGGGTGCCCTAGCCTGAAGGCTAGGGGAGCCCTAGCCTTAGCCTAGGGGAGCCTGAAGCCTAGGGGTGCCCTAGCCTGAAGGCTAGGGGAGCCCTAGCCTTAGCCTAGGGGAGCCTGAAGCCTAGGGGTGCCCTAGCCTGAAGGCTAGGGGAGCCCTAGCCTTAGCCTAGGGGAGCCTGAAGCCTAGGGGTGCCCTAGCCTGAAGGCTAGGGGAGCCCTAGCCTTAGCCTAGGGGAGCCTGAAGCCTAGGGGTGCCCTAGCCTGAAGGCTAGGGGAGCCCTAGCCTTAGCCTAGGGGAGCCTGAAGCCTAGGGGTGCCCTAGCCTGAAGGCTAGGGGAGCCCTAGCCTTAGCCTAGGGGAGCCTGAAGCCTAGGGGTGCCCTAGCCTGAAGGCTAGGGGAGCCCTAGCCTTAGCCTAGGGGAGCCTGAAGCCTAGGGGTGCCCTAGCCTGAAGGCTAGGGGAGCCCTAGCCTTAGCCTAGGGGAGCCTGAAGCCTAGGGGTGCCCTAGCCTGAAGGCTAGGGGAGCCCTAGCCTTAGCCTAGGGGAGCCTGAAGCCTAGGGGTGCCCTAGCCTGAAGGCTAGGGGAGCCCTAGCCTTAGCCTAGGGGAGCCTGAAGCCTAGGGGTGCCCTAGCCTGAAGGCTAGGGGAGCCCTAGCCTTAGCCTAGGGGAGCCTAAAGCCTAGGGGTGCCCTAGCCTGAAGGCTAGGGGAGCCCTAGCCTTAGCCTAGGGGAGCCTAAAGCCTAGGGGTGCCCTAGCCTGAAGGCTAGGGGAGCCCTAGCCTTAGCCTAGGGGAGCCTAAAGCCTAGGGGTGCCCTAGCCTGAAGGCTAGGGGAGCCCTAGCCTTAGCCTAGGGGAGCCTAAAGCCTAGGGGTGCCCTAGCCTGAAGGCTAGGGGAGCCCTAGCCTTAGCCTAGGGGAGCCTAAAGCCTAGGGGTGCCCTAGCCTGAAGGCTAGGGGAGCCCTAGCCTTAGCCTAGGGGAGCCTAAAGCCTAGGGGTGCCCTAGCCTGAAGGCTAGGGGAGCCCTAGCCTTAGCCTAGGGGAGCCTAAAGCCTAGGGGTGCCCTAGCCTGAAGGCTAGGGGAGCCCTAGCCTTAGCCTAGGGGAGCCTAAAGCCTAGGGGTGCCCTAGCCTGAAGGCTAGGGGAGCCCTAGCCTTAGCCTAGGGGAGCCTAAAGCCTAGGGGTGCCCTAGCCTGAAGGCTAGGGGAGCCCTAGCCTTAGCCTAGGGGAGCCTAAAGCCTAGGGGTGCCCTAGCCTGAAGGCTAGGGGAGCCCTAGCCTTAGCCTAGGGGAGCCTAAAGCCTAGGGGTGGCCTAGCCTGAAGGCTAGGGGAGCCCTAGCCTTAGCGTAGGGGAGCCTAAAGCCTAGGGGTGGCCTAGCCTGAAGGCTAGGGGAGCCCTAGCCTTAGCGTAGGGGAGCCTAAAGCCTAGGGGTGGCCTAGCCTGAAGGCTAGGGGAGCCCTAGCCTTAGCGTAGGGGAGCCTAAAGCCTAGGGGTGGCCTAGCCTGAAGGCTAGGGGAGCCCTAGCCTTAGCGTAGGGGAGCCTAAAGCCTAGGGGTGGCCTAGCCTGAAGGCTAGGGGAGCCCTAGCCTTAGCGTAGGGGAGCCTAAAGCCTAGGGGTGGCCTAGCCTGAAGGCTAGGGGAGCCCTAGCCTTAGCCTAGGGGAGCCTAAAGCCTAGGGGTGCCCTAGCCTGAAGGCTAGGGGAGCCCTAGCCTTAGCCTAGGGGAGCCTAAAGCCTAGGGGTGCCCTAGCCTGAAGGCTAGGGGAGCCCTAGCCTTAGCCTAGGGGAGCCTAAAGCCTAGGGGTGCCCTAGCCTGAAGGCTAGGGGAGCCCTAGCCTTAGCCTAGGGGAGCCTAAAGCCTAGGGGTGCCCTAGCCTGAAGGCTAGGGGAGCCCTAGCCTTAGCCTAGGGGAGCCTAAAGCCTAGGGGTGCCCTAGCCTGAAGGCTAGGGGAGCCCTAGCCTTAGCCTAGGGGAGCCTAAAGCCTAGGGGTGCCCTAGCCTGAAGGCTAGGGGAGCCCTAGCCTTAGCCTAGGGGAGCCTAAAGCCTAGGGGTGCCCTAGCCTGAAGGCTAGGGGAGCCCTAGCCTTAGCCTAGGGGAGCCTAAAGCCTAGGGGTGCCCTAGCCTGAAGGCTAGGGGAGCCCTAGCCTTAGCCTAGGGGAGCCTAAAGCCTAGGGGTGCCCTAGCCTGAAGGCTAGGGGAGCCCTAGCCTTAGCCTAGGGGAGCCTAAAGCCTAGGGGTGCCCTAGCCTGAAGGCTAGGGGAGCCCTAGCCTTAGCCTAGGGGAGCCTAAAGCCTAGGGGTGCCCTAGCCTGAAGGCTAGGGGAGCCCTAGCCTTAGCCTAGGGGAGCCTAAAGCCTAGGGGTGCCCTAGCCTGAAGGCTAGGGGAGCCCTAGCCTTAGCCTAGGGGAGCCTAAAGCCTAGGGGTGCCCTAGCCTGAAGGCTAGGGGAGCCCTAGCCTTAGCCTAGGGGAGCCTAAAGCCTAGGGGTGCCCTAGCCTGAAGGCTAGGGGAGCCCTAGCCTTAGCCTAGGGGAGCCTAAAGCCTAGGGGTGCCCTAGCCTGAAGGCTAGGGGAGCCCTAGCCTTAGCCTAGGGGAGCCTAAAGCCTAGGGGTGCCCTAGCCTGAAGGCTAGGGGAGCCCTAGCCTTAGCCTAGGGGAGCCTAAAGCCTAGGGGTGCCCTAGCCTGAAGGCTAGGGGAGCCCTAGCCTTAGCCTAGGGGAGCCTAAAGCCTAGGGGTGCCCTAGCCTGAAGGCTAGGGGAGCCCTAGCCTTAGCCTAGGGGAGCCTAAAGCCTAGGGGTGCCCTAGCCTGAAGGCTAGGGGAGCCCTAGCCTTAGCCTAGGGGAGCCTAAAGCCTAGGGGTGCCCTAGCCTGAAGGCTAGGGGAGCCCTAGCCTTAGCCTAGGGGAGCCTAAAGCCTAGGGGTGCCCTAGCCTGAAGGCTAGGGGAGCCCTAGCCTTAGCCTAGGGGAGCCCTAGCCTGAAGCCTAGGGGTGCCCTAGCCTGAAGGCTAGGGGAGCCCTAGCCTGAAGCCTAGGGGTGCCCTAGCCTGAAGGATAGGGGAGCCCTAGCCTTAGCCTAGGGGTGCCCTAGCCTGAAGGATAGGGGAGCCCTAGCCTTAGCCTAGGGGAGCCCTAGACTAAAGCCTAGGGGTGCCCTAGCCTGAAGGCTAGGGGAGCCCTAGCCTTAGCCTAGGGGAGCCCTAGCCTAAAGCCTAGGGGTGCCCTAGCCTGAAGGCTAGGGGAGCCCTAGCCTTAGCCTAGGGGAGCCCTAGCCTAAAGCCTAGGGGTGCCCTAGCCTGAAGGCTAGGGGAGCCCTAGCCTTAGCCTAGGGGAGCCCTAGCCTAAAGCCTAGGGGTGCCCTAGCCTGAAGGCTAGGGGAGCCCTAGCCTTAGCCTAGGGGAGCCCTAGCCTAAAGCCTAGGGGTGCCCTAGCCTGAAGGCTAGGGGAGCCCTAGCCTTAGCCTAGGGGAGCCCTAGCCTAAAGCCTAGGGGTGCCCTAGCCTGAAGGCTAGGGGGCCCTAGCCTTAGCCTAGGGGAGCCCTAGCCTAAAGCCTAGGGGTGCCCTAGCCTGAAGGCTAGGGGAGCCCTAGCCTTAGCCTAGGGGAGCCCTAGCCTAAAGCCTAGGGGTGCCCTAGCCTGAAGGCTAGGGGAGCCCTAGCCTTAGCCTAGGGGAGCCCTAGCCTAAAGCCTAGGGGTGCCCTAGCCTGAAGGCTAGGGGAGCCCTAGCCTTAGCCTAGGGGAGCCCTAGCCTAAAGCCTAGGGGTGCCCTAGCCTGAAGGCTAGGGGAGCCCTAGCCTTAGCCTAGGGGAGCCCTAGCCTAAAGCCTAGGGGTGCCCTAGCCTGAAGGCTAGGGGAGCCCTAGCCTTAGCCTAGGGGAGCCCTAGCCTAAAGCCTAGGGGTGCCCTAGCCTGAAGGCTAGGGGAGCCCTAGCCTTAGCCTAGGGGAGCCCTAGCCTAAAGCCTAGGGGTGCCCTAGCCTGAAGGCTAGGGGAGCCCTAGCCTTAGCCTAGGGGAGCCCTAGCCTAAAGCCTAGGGGTGCCCTTGCTGAAGGCTAGGGGAGCCCTAGCCTTAGCCTAGGGGAGCCCTAGCCTAAAGCCTAGGGGTGCCCTAGCCTGAAGGCTAGGGGAGCCCTAGCCGTAGCCTAGGGGAGCCCTAGCCTAAAGCCTAGGGGTGCCCTAGCCTGAAGGCTAGGGGAGCCCTAGCCGTAGCCTAGGGGAGCCCTAGCCTAAAGCCTAGGGGTGCCCTAGCCTGAAGGCTAGGGGAGCCCTAGCCTAAAGCCTAGGGGTGCCCTAGCCTGAAGGCTAGGGGAGCCCTAGCCTAAAGCCTAGGGGTGCCCTAGCCTGAAGGCTAGGGGAGCCCTAGCCTTAGCCTAGGGGAACCCTAGCCTAATGCCTAGGGGTGCCCTAGCCTGAAGGCTAGGGGAGCCCTAGCCTTAGCCTAGGGGAGCCCTAGCCTAAAGCCTAGGGGTGCCCTAGCCTGAAGGCTAGGGGAGCCCTAGCCTTAGCCTAGGGGAGCCTAAAGCCTAGGGGTGCCCTAGCCTGAAGGCTAGGGGAGCCCTAGCCTTAGCCTAGGGGAGCCCTAGCCTAAAGCCTAGGGGTGCCCTAGCCTGAAGGCTAGGGGTGCCCTAGCCTTAGCCTAGGGGAGCCTAAAGCCTAGGGGTGCCCTAGCCTGAAGGCTAGGGGAGCCCTAGCCTTAGCCTAGGGGAGACTAAAGCCTAGGGGTGCCCTAGCCTGAAGGCTAGGGGAGCCCTAGCCTTAGCCTAGGGGAGCCTAAAGCCTAGGGGTGCCCTAGCCTGAAGGCTAGGGGAGCCCTAGCCTTAGCCTAGGGGAGCCTAAAGCCTAGGGGTGCCCTAGCCTGAAGGCTAGGGGAGCCCTAGCCTTAGCCTAGGGGAGCCCTAGCCTAAAGCCTAGGAGTGCCCTAGCCTGAAGGCTAGGGGAGCCCTAGCCTTAGCCTAGGGGAGCCTAAAGCCTAGGGGTGCCCTAGCCTGAAGGCTAGGGGAGCCCTAGCCTTAGCCTAGGGGAGACTAAAGCCTAGGGGTGCCCTAGCCTGAAGGCTAGGGGAGCCCTAGCCTTAGCCTAGGGGAGCCTAAAGCCTAGGGGTGCCCTAGCCTGAAGGCTAGGGGAGCCCTAGCCTTAGCCTAGGGGAGCCTAAAGCCTAGGGGTGCCCTAGCCTGAAGGCTAGGGTCGCCCTAGCCTTAGCCTAGGGGAGCCTAAAGCCTAGGGGTGCCCTAGCCTGAAGGCTAGGGGAGCCCTAGCCTTAGCCTAGGGGAGCCTAAAGCCTAGGGGTGCCCTAGCCTGAAGGCTAGGGGAGCCCTAGCCTTAGCCTAGGGGAGCCTAAAGCCTAGGGGTGCCCTAGCCTGAAGGCTAGGGGAGCCCTAGCCTTAGCCTAGGGGAGCCTAAAGCCTAGGGGTGCCCTAGCCTGAAGTCTAGGGGAGCCCTAGCCTTAGCCTAGGGGAGCCTAAAGCCTAGGGGTGCCCTAGCCTGAAGGCTAGGGGAGCCCTAGCCTTAGCCTAGGGGAGCCTAAAGCCTAGGGGTGCCCTAGCCTGAAGGCTAGGGGAGCCCTAGCCTTAGCCTAGGGGAGCCCTAGCCTAAAGCCTAGGGGTGCCCTAGCCTGAAGGCTAGGGGAGCCCTAGCCTTAGCCTAGGGGAGCCCTAGCCTAAAGCCTAGGGGTGCCCTAGCCTGAAGGCTAGGGGAGCCCTAGCCTTAGCCTAGGGGAGCCCTAGCCTAAAGCCTAGGGGTGCCCTAGCCTGAAGGCTAGGGGAGCCCTAGCCTTAGCCTAGGGGAGCCCTAGCCTAAAGCCTAGGGGTGCCCTAGCCTGAAGGCTAGGGGGCCCTAGCCTTAGCCTAGGGGAGCCCTAGCCTAAAGCCTAGGGGTGCCCTAGCCTGAAGGCTAGGGGAGCCCTAGCCTTAGCCTAGGGGAGCCCTAGCCTAAAGCCTAGGGGTGCCCTAGCCTGAAGGCTAGGGGAGCCCTAGCCTTAGCCTAGGGGAGCCCTAGCCTAAAGCCTAGGGGTGCCCTAGCCTGAAGGCTAGGGGAGCCCTAGCCTTAGCCTAGGGGAGCCCTAGCCTAAAGCCTAGGGGTGCCCTAGCCTGAAGGCTAGGGGAGCCCTAGCCTTAGCCTAGGGGAGCCCTAGCCTAAAGCCTAGGGGTGCCCTAGCCTGAAGGCTAGGGGAGCCCTAGCCTTAGCCTAGGGGAGCCCTAGCCTAAAGCCTAGGGGTGCCCTAGCCTGAAGGCTAGGGGAGCCCTAGCCTTAGCCTAGGGGAGCCCTAGCCTAAAGCCTAGGGGTGCCCTAGCCTGAAGGCTAGGGGAGCCCTAGCCTTAGCCTAGGGGAGCCCTAGCCTAAAGCCTAGGGGTGCCCTTGCTGAAGGCTAGGGGAGCCCTAGCCTTAGCCTAGGGGAGCCCTAGCCTAAAGCCTAGGGGTGCCCTAGCCTGAAGGCTAGGGGAGCCCTAGCCGTAGCCTAGGGGAGCCCTAGCCTAAAGCCTAGGGGTGCCCTAGCCTGAAGGCTAGGGGAGCCCTAGCCGTAGCCTAGGGGAGCCCTAGCCTAAAGCCTAGGGGTGCCCTAGCCTGAAGGCTAGGGGAGCCCTAGCCTAAAGCCTAGGGGTGCCCTAGCCTGAAGGCTAGGGGAGCCCTAGCCTAAAGCCTAGGGGTGCCCTAGCCTGAAGGCTAGGGGAGCCCTAGCCTTAGCCTAGGGGAACCCTAGCCTAATGCCTAGGGGTGCCCTAGCCTGAAGGCTAGGGGAGCCCTAGCCTTAGCCTAGGGGAGCCCTAGCCTAAAGCCTAGGGGTGCCCTAGCCTGAAGGCTAGGGGAGCCCTAGCCTTAGCCTAGGGGAGCCTAAAGCCTAGGGGTGCCCTAGCCTGAAGGCTAGGGGAGCCCTAGCCTTAGCCTAGGGGAGCCCTAGCCTAAAGCCTAGGGGTGCCCTAGCCTGAAGGCTAGGGGTGCCCTAGCCTTAGCCTAGGGGAGCCTAAAGCCTAGGGGTGCCCTAGCCTGAAGGCTAGGGGAGCCCTAGCCTTAGCCTAGGGGAGACTAAAGCCTAGGGGTGCCCTAGCCTGAAGGCTAGGGGAGCCCTAGCCTTAGCCTAGGGGAGCCTAAAGCCTAGGGGTGCCCTAGCCTGAAGGCTAGGGGAGCCCTAGCCTTAGCCTAGGGGAGCCTAAAGCCTAGGGGTGCCCTAGCCTGAAGGCTAGGGGAGCCCTAGCCTTAGCCTAGGGGAGCCCTAGCCTAAAGCCTAGGAGTGCCCTAGCCTGAAGGCTAGGGGAGCCCTAGCCTTAGCCTAGGGGAGCCTAAAGCCTAGGGGTGCCCTAGCCTGAAGGCTAGGGGAGCCCTAGCCTTAGCCTAGGGAGACTAAAGCCTAGGGGTGCCCTAGCCTGAAGGCTAGGGGAGCCCTAGCCTTAGCCTAGGGGAGCCTAAAGCCTAGGGGTGCCCTAGCCTGAAGGCTAGGGGAGCCCTAGCCTTAGCCTAGGGGAGCCTAAAGCCTAGGGGTGCCCTAGCCTGAAGGCTAGGGTCGCCCTAGCCTTAGCCTAGGGGAGCCTAAAGCCTAGGGGTGCCCTAGCCTGAAGGCTAGGGGAGCCCTAGCCTTAGCCTAGGGGAGCCTAAAGCCTAGGGGTGCCCTAGCCTGAAGGCTAGGGGAGCCCTAGCCTTAGCCTAGGGGAGCCTAAAGCCTAGGGGTGCCCTAGCCTGAAGGCTAGGGGAGCCCTAGCCTTAGCCTAGGGGAGCCTAAAGCCTAGGGGTGCCCTAGCCTGAAGTCTAGGGGAGCCCTAGCCTTAGCCTAGGGGAGCCTAAAGCCTAGGGGTGCCCTAGCCTGAAGGCTAGGGGAGCCCTAGCCTTAGCCTAGGGGAGCCTAAAGCCTAGGGGTGCCCTAGCCTGAAGGCTAGGGGAGCCCTAGCCTTAGCCTAGGGGAGCCTAAAGCCTAGGGGTGCCCTAGCCTGAAGGCTAGGGGAGCCCTAGCCTTAGCCTAGGGGAGCCAAAGCCTAGGGGTGCCCTAGCCTGAAGGCTAGGGGAGCCCTAGCCTTAGCCTAGGGGAGCCCTAGCCTAAAGCCTAGGGGTGCCCTAGCCTGAAGGCTAGGGGAGCCCTAGCCTTAGCCTAGGGGAGCCCTAGCCTGAAGCCTAGGGGTGCCCTAGCCTGAAGGCTAGGGGAGCCCTAGCCTTAGCCTAGGGGAGCCCTAGCCTTAGCCTAGGGGTGCCCTAGCCTGAAGGCTAGGGGAGCCCTAGCCTTAGCCTAGGGGAGCCCTAGCCTAAAGCCTAGGGGTGCCCTAGCCTGAAGGCTAGGGGAGCCCTAGCCTTAGCCTAGGGGAGCCCTAGCCTAAAGCCTAGGGGTGCCCTAGCCTGAAGGCTAGGGGAGCCCTAGCCTTAGCCTAGGGGAGCCCTAGCCTAAAGCCTAGGGGTGCCCTAGCCTGAAGGCTAGGGGAGCCCTAGCCTTAGCCTAGGGGAGCCCTAGCCTAAAGCCTAGGGGTGCCCTAGCCTGAAGGCTAGGGGAGCCCTAGCCTTAGCCTAGGGGAGCCCTAGCCTAAAGCCTAGGGGTGCCCTAGCCTGAAGGCTAGGGGAGCCCTAGCCTTAGCCTAGGGGAGCCCTAGCCTAAAGCCTAGGGGTGCCCTAGCCTGAAGGCTAGGGGAGCCCTAGCCTTAGCCTAGGGGAGCCCTAGCCTAAAGCCTAGGGGTGCCCTAGCCTGAAGGCTAGGGGAGCCCTAGCCTTAGCCTAGGGGAGCCCTAGCCTAAAGCCTAGGGGTGCCCTAGCCTGAAGGCTAGGGGAGCCCTAGCCTTAGCCTAGGGGAGCCCTAGCCTAAAGCCTAGGGGTGCCCTAGCCTGAAGGCTAGGGGAGCCCTAGCCTTAGCCTAGGGGAGCCCTAGCCTAAAGCCTAGGGGTGCCCTAGCCTGAAGGCTAGGGGAGCCCTAGCCTTAGCCTAGGGGAGCCCTAGCCTAAAGCCTAGGGGTGCCCTAGCCTGAAGGCAAGGGGAGCCCTAGCCTTAGCCTAGGGGAGCCCTAGCCTAAAGCCTAGGGGTGCCCTAGCCTGAAGGCTAGGGGAGCCCTAGCCTTAGCCTAGGGGAGCCCTAGCCTAAAGCCTAGGGGTGCCCTAGCCTGAAGGCTAGGGGAGCCCTAGCCTTAGCCTAGGGGAGCCCTAGCCTAAAGCCTAGGGGTGCCCTAGCCTGAAGGCTAGGGGAGCCCTAGTCTTAGCCTAGGGGAGCCCTAGCCTAAAGCCTAGGGGTGCCCTTGCTGAAGGCTAGGGGAGCCCTAGCCTTAGCCTAGGGGAGCCCTAGCCTAAAGCCTAGGGGTGCCCTAGCCTGAAGGCTAGGGGAGCCCTAGCCTTAGCCTAGGGGAGCCCTAGCCTAAAGCCTAGGGGTGCCCTAGCCTGAAGGCTAGGGGAGCCCTAGCCGTAGCCTAGGGGAGCCCTAGCCTAAAGCCTAGGGGTGCCCTAGCCTGAAGGCTAGGGGAGCCCTAGCCTAAAGCCTAGGGGTGCCCTAGCCTGAAGGCTAGGGGAGCCCTAGCCTAAAGCCTAGGGGTGCCCTAGCCTGAAGGCTAGGGGAGCCCTAGCCTTAGCCTAGGGGAACCCTAGCCTAATGCCTAGGGGTGCCCTAGCCTGAAGGCTAGGGGAGCCCTAGCCTTAGCCTAGGGGAGCCCTAGCCTAAAGCCTAGGGGTGCCCTAGCCTGAAGGCTAGGGGAGCCCTAGCCTTAGCCTAGGGGAGCCTAAAGCCTAGGGGTGCCCTAGCCTGAAGGCTAGGGGAGCCCTAGCCTTAGCCTAGGGGAGCCCTAGCCTAAAGCCTAGGGGTGCCCTAGCCTGAAGGCTAGGGGAGCCCTAGCCTTAGCCTAGGGGAGCCTAAAGCCTAGGGGTGCCCTAGCCTGAAGGCTAGGGGAGCCCTAGCCTTAGCCTAGGGGAGACTAAAGCCTAGGGGTGCCCTAGCCTGAAGGCTAGGGGAGCCCTAGCCTTAGCCTAGGGGAGCCTAAAGCCTAGGGGTGCCCTAGCCTGAAGGCTAGGGGAGCCCTAGCCTTAGCCTAGGGGAGCCTAAAGCCTAGGGGTGCCCTAGCCTGAAGGCTAGGGGAGCCCTAGCCTTAGCCTAGGGGAGCCTAAAGCCTAGGGGTGCCCTAGCCTGAAGGCTAGGGGAGCCCTAGCCTTAGCCTAGGGGAGCCTAAAGCCTAGGGGTGCCCTAGCCTGAAGGCTAGGGGAGCCCTAGCCTTAGCCTAGGGGAGCCTAAAGCCTAGGGGTGCCCTAGCCTGAAGGCTAGGGGAGCCCTAGCCTTAGCCTAGGGGAGCCTAAAGCCTAGGGGTGCCCTAGCCTGAAGGCTAGGGGAGCCCTAGCCTTAGCCTAGGGGAGCCTAAAGCCTAGGGGTGCCCTAGCCTGAAGGCTAGGGGAGCCCTAGCCTTAGCCTAGGGGAGCCTAAAGCCTAGGGGTGCCCTAGCCTGAAGGCTAGGGGAGCCCTAGCCTTAGCCTAGGGGAGCCTAAAGCCTAGGGGTGCCCTAGCCTGAAGGCTAGGGGAGCCCTAGCCTTAGCCTAGGGGAGCCTAAAGCCTAGGGGTGCCCTAGCCTGAAGGCTAGGGGAGCCCTAGCCTTAGCCTAGGGGAGCCAAAGCCTAGGGGTGCCCTAGCCTGAAGGCTAGGGGAGCCCTAGCCTTAGCCTAGGGGAGCCCTAGCCTAAAGCCTAGGGGTGCCCTAGCCTGAAGGCTAGGGGAGCCCTAGCCTTAGCCTAGGGGAGCCCTAGCCTGAAGCCTAGGGGTGCCCTAGCCTGAAGGCTAGGGGAGCCCTAGCCTTAGCCTAGGGGAGCCCTAGCCTGAAGCCTAGGGGTGCCCTAGCCTGAAGGCTAGGGGAGCCCTAGCCTTAGCCTAGGGGAGCCCTAGCCTGAAGCCTAGGGGTGCCCTAGCCTGAAGGCTAGGGGAGCCCTAGCCTTAGCCTAGGGGAGCCCTAGCCTGAAGCCTAGGGGTGCCCTAGCCTGAAGGCTAGGGGAGCCCTAGCCTTAGCCTAGGGGAGCCCTAGCCTGAAGCCTAGGGGTGCCCTAGCCTGAAGGCTAGGGGAGCCCTAGCCTTAGCCTAGGGGAGCCCTAGCCTGAAGCCTAGGGGTGCCCTAGCCTGAAGGCTAGGGGAGCCCTAGCCTTAGCCTAGGGGAGCCCTAGCCTGAAGCCTAGGGGTGCCCTAGCCTGAAGGCTAGGGGAGCCCTAGCCTTAGCCTAGGGGAGCCCTAGCCTGAAGCCTAGGGGTGCCCTAGCCTGAAGGCTAGGGGAGCCCTAGCCTTAGCCTAGGGGAGCCCTAGCCTGAAGCCTAGGGGTGCCCTAGCCTGAAGGCTAGGGGAGCCCTAGCCTTAGCCTAGGGGAGCCCTAGCCTGAAGCCTAGGGGTGCCCTAGCCTGAAGGCTAGGGGAGCCCTAGCCTTAGCCTAGGGGTGCCCTAGCCTGAAGGATAGGGGAGCCCTAGCCTTAGCCTAGGGGAGCCCTAGCCTAAAGCCTAGGGGTGCCCTAGCCTGAAGGCTAGGGGAGCCCTAGCCTTAGCCTAGGGGAGCCCTAGCCTAAAGCCTAGGGGTGCCCTAGCCTGAAGGCTAGGGGAGCCCTAGCCTTAGCCTAGGGGAGCCCTAGCTTAAAGCCTAGGGGTGCCCTAGCCTGAAGGCTAGGGGAGCCCTAGCCTTAGCCTAGGGGAGCCCTAGCCTAAAGCCTAGGGGTGCCCTAGCCTGAAGGCTAGGGGAGCCCTAGCCTTAGCCTAGGGGAGCCCTAGCCTAAAGCCTAGGGGTTCCCTAGCCTGAAGGCTAGGGGAGCCCTAGCCTTAGCCTAGGGGAGCCCTAGCCTAAAGCCTAGGGGTGCCCTAGCCTGAAGGCTAGGGGAGCCCTAGCCTTAGCCTAGGGGAGCCCTAGCCTAAAGCCTAGGGGTGCCCTAGCCTGAAGGCTAGGGGAGCCCTAGCCTTAGCCTAGGGGAGCCCTAGCCTAAAGCCTAGGGGTGCCCTAGCCTGAAGGCTAGGGGAGCCGTAGCCTTAGCCTAGGGGAGCCCTAGCCTAAAGCCTAGGGGTGCCCTAGCCTGAAGGCTAGGGGAGCCCTAGCCTTAGCCTAGGGGAGCCCTAGCCTAAAGCCTAGGGGTGCCCTAGCCTGAAGGCTAGGGGAGCCCTAGCCTTAGCCTAGGGGAGCCCTAGCCTAAAGCCTAGGGGTGCCCTAGCCTGAAGGCTAGGGGAGCCCTAGCCTTAGCCTAGGGGAGCCCTAGCCTAAAGCCTAGGGGTGCCCTAGCCTGAAGGCTAGGGGAGCCCTAGCCTTAGCCTAGGGGAGCCTAAAGCCTAGGGGTGCCCTAGCCTGAAGGCTAGGGGAGCCCTAGCCTTAGCCTAGGGGAGCCCTAGCCTAAAGCCTAGGGGTGCCCTAGCCTGAAGGCTAGGGGAGTCCTAGCCTTAGCCTAGGGGAGCCTAAAGCCTAGGGGTGCCCTAGCCTGAAGGCTAGGGGAGCCCTAGCCTTAGCCTAGGGGAGCCCTAGCCTAAAGCCTAGGGGTGCCCTAGCCTGAAGGCTAGGGGAGCCCTAGCCTTAGCCTAGGGGAGCCTAAAGCCTAGGGGTGCCCTAGCCTGAAGGCTAGGGGAGCCGTAGCCTTAGCCTAGGGGAGCCTAAAGCCTAGGGGTGCCCTAGCCTGAAGGCTAGGGGAGCCGTAGCCTTAGCCTAGGGGAGCCTAAAGCCTAGGGGTGCCCTAGCCTGAAGGCTAGGGGAGCCGTAGCCTTAGCCTAGGGGAGCCTAAAGCCTAGGGGTGCCCTAGCCTGAAGGCTAGGGGAGCCGTAGCCTTAGCCTAGGGGAGCCTAAAGCCTAGGGGTGCCCTAGCCTGAAGGCTAGGGGAGCCGTAGCCTTAGCCTAGGGGAGCCTAAAGCCTAGGGGTGCCCTAGCCTGAAGGCTAGGGGAGCCGTAGCCTTAGCCTAGGGGAGCCTAAAGCCTAGGGGTGCCCTAGCCTGAAGGCTAGGGGAGCCGTAGCCTTAGCCTAGGGGAGCCTAAAGCCTAGGGGTGCCCTAGCCTGAAGGCTAGGGGAGCCGTAGCCTTAGCCTAGGGGAGCCTAAAGCCTAGGGGTGCCCTAGCCTGAAGGCTAGGGGAGCCGTAGCCTTAGCCTAGGGGAGCCTAAAGCCTAGGGGTGCCCTAGCCTGAAGGCTAGGGGAGCCGTAGCCTTAGCCTAGGGGAGCCTAAAGCCTAGGGGTGCCCTAGCCTGAAGGCTAGGGGAGCCGTAGCCTTAGCCTAGGGGAGCCTAAAGCCTAGGGGTGCCCTAGCCTGAAGGCTAGGGGAGCCGTAGCCTTAGCCTAGGGGAGCCTAAAGCCTAGGGGTGCCCTAGCCTGAAGGCTAGGGGAGCCGTAGCCTTAGCCTAGGGGAGCCTAAAGCCTAGGGGTGCCCTAGCCTGAAGGCTAGGGGAGCCGTAGCCTTAGCCTAGGGGAGCCTAAAGCCTAGGGGTGCCCTAGCCTGAAGGCTAGGGGAGCCGTAGCCTTAGCCTAGGGGAGCCTAAAGCCTAGGGGTGCCCTAGCCTGAAGGCTAGGGGAGCCGTAGCCTTAGCCTAGGGGAGCCTAAAGCCTAGGGGTGCCCTAGCCTGAAGGCTAGGGGAGCCGTAGCCTTAGCCTAGGGGAGCCTAAAGCCTAGGGGTGCCCTAGCCTGAAGGCTAGGGGAGCCGTAGCCTTAGCCTAGGGGAGCCTAAAGCCTAGGGGTGCCCTAGCCTGAAGGCTAGGGGAGCCGTAGCCTTAGCCTAGGGGAGCCTAAAGCCTAGGGGTGCCCTAGCCTGAAGGCTAGGGGAGCCGTAGCCTTAGCCTAGGGGAGCCTAAAGCCTAGGGGTGCCCTAGCCTGAAGGCTAGGGGAGCCGTAGCCTTAGCCTAGGGGAGCCTAAAGCCTAGGGGTGCCCTAGCCTGAAGGCTAGGGGAGCCGTAGCCTTAGCCTAGGGGAGCCTAAAGCCTAGGGGTGCCCTAGCCTGAAGGCTAGGGGAGCCGTAGCCTTAGCCTAGGGGAGCCTAAAGCCTAGGGGTGCCCTAGCCTGAAGGCTAGGGGAGCCGTAGCCTTAGCCTAGGGGAGCCTAAAGCCTAGGGGTGCCCTAGCCTGAAGGCTAGGGGAGCCGTAGCCTTAGCCTAGGGGAGCCTAAAGCCTAGGGGTGCCCTAGCCTGAAGGCTAGGGGAGCCGTAGCCTTAGCCTAGGGGAGCCTAAAGCCTAGGGGTGCCCTAGCCTGAAGGCTAGGGGAGCCGTAGCCTTAGCCTAGGGGAGCCTAAAGCCTAGGGGTGCCCTAGCCTGAAGGCTAGGGGAGCCGTAGCCTTAGCCTAGGGGAGCCTAAAGCCTAGGGGTGCCCTAGCCTGAAGGCTAGGGGAGCCGTAGCCTTAGCCTAGGGGAGCCTAAAGCCTAGGGGTGCCCTAGCCCGAAGGCTAGGGGAGCCCTAGCCTTAGCCTAGGGGAGCCCTAGCCTAAAGCCTAGGGGTGCCCTAGCCCGAAGGCTAGGGGAGCCCTAGCCTTAGCCTAGGGGAGCCCTAGCCTAAAGCCTAGGGGTGCCCTAGCCCGAAGGCTAGGGGAGCCCTAGCCTTAGCCTAGGGGAGCCCTAGCCTAAAGCCTAGGGGTGCCCTAGCCCGAAGGCTAGGGGAGCCCTAGCCTTAGCCTAGGGGAGCCCTAGCCTAAAGCCTAGGGGTGCCCTAGCCCGAAGGCTAGGGGAGCCCTAGCCTTAGCCTAGGGGAGCCCTAGCCTAAAGCCTAGGGGTGCCCTAGCCCGAAGGCTAGGGGAGCCCTAGCCTTAGCCTAGGGGAGCCCTAGCCTAAAGCCTAGGGGTGCCCTAGCCCGAAGGCTAGGGGAGCCCTAGCCTTAGCCTAGGGGAGCCCTAGCCTAAAGCCTAGGGGTGCCCTAGCCCGAAGGCTAGGGGAGCCCTAGCCTTAGCCTAGGGGAGCCCTAGCCTAAAGCCTAGGGGTGCCCTAGCCCGAAGGCTAGGGGAGCCCTAGCCTTAGCCTAGGGGAGCCCTAGCCTAAAGCCTAGGGGTGCCCTAGCCCGAAGGCTAGGGGAGCCCTAGCCTTAGCCTAGGGGAGCCCTAGCCTAAAGCCTAGGGGTGCCCTAGCCCGAAGGCTAGGGGAGCCGTAGCCTTAGCCTAGGGGAGCCCTAGCCTAAAGCCTAGGGGTGCCCTAGCCCGAAGGCTAGGGGAGCCGTAGCCTTAGCCTAGGGGAGCCCTAGCCTAAAGCCTAGGGGTGCCCTAGCCCGAAGGCTAGGGGAGCCCTAGCCTTAGCCTAGGGGAGCCCTAGCCTAAAGCCTAGGGGTGCCCTAGCCCGAAGGCTAGGGGAGCCCTAGCCTTAGCCTAGGGGAGCCCTAGCCTAAAGCCTAGGGGTGCCCTAGCCCGAAGGCTAGGGGAGCCCTAGCCTTAGCCTAGGGGAGCCCTAGCCTAAAGCCTAGGGGTGCCCTAGCCCGAAGGCTAGGGGAGCCCTAGCCTTAGCCTAGGGGAGCCCTAGCCTAAAGCCTAGGGGTGCCCTAGCCCGAAGGCTAGGGGAGCCCTAGCCTTAGCCTAGGGGAGCCCTAGCCTAAAGCCTAGGGGTGCCCTAGCCCGAAGGCTAGGGGAGCCCTAGCCTTAGCCTAGGGGAGCCCTAGCCTAAAGCCTAGAGGTGCCCTAGCCCGAAGGCTAGGGGAGCCCTAGCCTTAGCCTAGGGGAGCCCTAGCCTAAAGCCTAGGGGTGCCCTAGCCCGAAGGCTAGGGGAGCCCTAGCCTTAGCCTAGGGGAGCCCTAGCCTAAAGCCTAGGGGTGCCCTAGCCCGAAGGCTAGGGGAGCCCTAGCCTTAGCCTAGGGGAGCCCTAGCCTAAAGCCTAGGGGTGCCCTAGCCCGAAGGCTAGGGGAGCCCTAGCCTTAGCCTAGGGGAGCCCTAGCCTGAAGCCTAGGGGTGCCCTAGCCCGAAGGCTAGGGGAGCCCTAGCCTTAGCCTAGGGGAGCCCTAGCCTAAAGCCTAGGGGTGCCCTAGCCCGAAGGCTAGGGGAGCCCTAGCCTTAGCCTAGGGGAGCCCTAGCCTAAAGCCTAGGGGTGCCCTAGCCCGAAGGCTAGGGGAGCCCTAGCCTTAGCCTAGGGGAGCCCTAGCCTAAAGCCTAGGGGTGCCCTAGCCCGAAGGCTAGGGGAGCCCTAGCCTTAGCCTAGGGGAGCCCTAGCCTAAAGCCTAGGGGTGCCCTAGCCCGAAGGCTAGGGGAGCCCTAGCCTTAGCCTAGGGGAGCCCTAGCCTAAAGCCTAGGGGTGCCCTAGCCCGAAGGCTAGGGGAGCCCTAGCCTTAGCCTAGGGGAGCCCTAGCCTAAAGCCTAGGGGTGCCCTAGCCCGAAGGCTAGGGGAGCCCTAGCCTTAGCCTAGGGGAGCCCTAGCCTAAAGCCTAGGGGTGCCCTAGCCCGAAGGCTAGGGGAGCCCTAGCCTTAGCCTAGGGGAGCCCTAGCCTAAAGCCTAGGGGTGCCCTAGCCCGAAGGCTAGGGGAGCCCTAGCCTTAGCCTAGGGGAGCCCTAGCCTAAAGCCTAGGGGTGCCCTAGCCCGAAGGCTAGGGGAGCCGTAGCCTTAGCCTAGGGGAGCCCTAGCCTAAAGCCTAGGGGTGCCCTAGCCCGAAGGCTAGGGGAGCCCTAGCCTTAGCCTAGGGGAGCCCTAGCCTAAAGCCTAGGGGTGCCCTAGCCCGAAGGCTAGGGGAGCCCTAGCCTTAGCCTAGGGGAGCCCTAGCCTAAAGCCTAGGGGTGCCCTAGCCCGAAGGCTAGGGGAGCCCTAGCCTTAGCCTAGGGGAGCCCTAGCCTAAAGCCTAGGGGTGCCCTAGCCCGAAGGCTAGGGGAGCCCTAGCCTTAGCCTAGGGGAGCCCTAGCCTAAAGCCTAGGGGTGCCCTAGCCCGAAGGCTAGGGGAGCCCTAGCCTTAGCCTAGGGGAGCCCTAGCCTAAAGCCTAGGGGTGCCCTAGCCCGAAGGCTAGGGGAGCCCTAGCCTTAGCCTAGGGGAGCCCTAGCCTAAAGCCTAGAGGTGCCCTAGCCCGAAGGCTAGGGGAGCCCTAGCCTTAGCCTAGGGGAGCCCTAGCCTAAAGCCTAGGGGTGCCCTAGCCCGAAGGCTAGGGGAGCCCTAGCCTTAGCCTAGGGGAGCCCTAGCCTAAAGCCTAGGGGTGCCCTAGCCCGAAGGCTAGGGGAGCCCTAGCCTTAGCCTAGGGGAGCCCTAGCCTAAAGCCTAGGGGTGCCCTAGCCCGAAGGCTAGGGGAGCCCTAGCCTTAGCCTAGGGGAGCCCTAGCCTAAAGCCTAGGGGTGCCCTAGCCCGAAGGCTAGGGGAGCCCTAGCCTTAGCCTAGGGGAGCCCTAGCCTATAGCCTAGGGGTGCCCTAGCCCGAAGGCTAGGGGAGCCCTAGCCTTAGCCTAGGGGAGCCCTAGCCTAAAGCCTAGGGGTGCCCTAGCCCGAAGGCTAGGGGAGCCCTAGCCTTAGCCTAGGGGAGCCTAAAGCCTAGGGGTGCCCTAGCCTGAAGGCTAGGGGAGCCCTAGCCTTAGCCTAGGGGAGCCTAAAGCCTAGGGGTGCCCTAGCCTGAAGGCTAGGGGAGTCCTAGCCTTAGCCTAGGGGAGCCTAAAGCCTAGGGGTGCCCTAGCCTGAAGGCTAGGGGAGCCCTAGCCTTAGCCTAGGGGAGCCCTAGACTGAAGCCTAGGGGTGCCCTAGCCTGAAGGCTAGGGGAGCCCTAGCCTTAGCCTAGGGGAGCCCTAGCCTAAAGCCTAGGGGTGCCCTAGCCTGAAGGCTAGGGGAGCCGTAGCCTTAGCCTAGGGGAGCCCTAGCCTAAAGCCTAGGGGTGCCCTAGCCTGAAGGCTAGGGGAGCCGTAGCCTTAGCCTAGGGGAGCCCTAGCCTAAAGCCTAGGGGTGCCCTAGCCTGAAGGCTAGGGGAGCCGTAGCCTTAGCCTAGGGGAGCCCTAGCCTAAAGCCTAGGGGTGCCCTAGCCTGAAGGCTAGGGGAGCCGTAGCCTTAGCCTAGGGGAGCCCTAGACTAAAGCCTAGGGGTGCCCTAGCCTGAAGGCTAGGGGAGCCGTAGCCTTAGCCTAGGGGAGCCCTAGCCTAAAGCCTAGGGGTGCCCTAGCCTGAAGGCTAGGGGAGCCCTAGCCTTAGCCTAGGGGAGCCCTAGCCTAAAGCCTAGGGGTGCCCTAGCCTGAAGGCTAGGGGAGCCCTAGCCTTAGCCTAGGGGAGCCCTAGCCTAAAGCCTAGGGGTGCCCTAGCCTGAAGGCTAGGGGAGCCCTAGCCTTAGCCTAGGGGAGCCCTAGCCTAAAGCCTAGGGGTGCCCTAGCCTGAAGGCTAGGGGAGCCCTAGCCTTAGCCTAGGGGAGCCCTAGCCTTAGCCTAGGGGAGCCCTAGCCTAATGCCTAGGGGTGCCCTAGCCTGAAGGCTAGGGGAGCCCTAGCCTTAGCCTAGGGGAGCCCTAGCCTAAAGCCTAGGGGTGCCCTAGCCTGAAGGCTAGGGGAGCCCTAGCCTTAGCCTAGGGGAGCCCTAGACTGAAGCCTAGGGGTGCCCTAGCCTGAAGGCTAGGGGAGCCCTAGCCTTAGCCTAGGGGAGCCCTAGCCTAAAGCCTAGGGGTGCCCTAGCCTGAAGGCTAGGGGAGCCGTAGCCTTAGCCTAGGGGAGCCCTAGCCTAAAGCCTAGGGGTGCCCTAGCCTGAAGGCTAGGGGAGCCGTAGCCTTAGCCTAGGGGAGCCCTAGCCTAAAGCCTAGGGGTGCCCTAGCCTGAAGGCTAGGGGAGCCGTAGCCTTAGCCTAGGGGAGCCCTAGCCTAAAGCCTAGGGGTGCCCTAGCCTGAAGGCTAGGGGAGCCGTAGCCTTAGCCTAGGGGAGCCCTAGACTAAAGCCTAGGGGTGCCCTAGCCTGAAGGCTAGGGGAGCCGTAGCCTTAGCCTAGGGGAGCCCTAGCCTAAAGCCTAGGGGTGCCCTAGCCTGAAGGCTAGGGGAGCCCTAGCCTTAGCCTAGGGGAGCCCTAGCCTAAAGCCTAGGGGTGCCCTAGCCTGAAGGCTAGGGGAGCCCTAGCCTTAGCCTAGGGGAGCCCTAGCCTAAAGCCTAGGGGTGCCCTAGCCTGAAGGCTAGGGGAGCCCTAGCCTTAGCCTAGGGGAGCCCTAGCCTAAAGCCTAGGGGTGCCCTAGCCTGAAGGCTAGGGGAGCCCTAGCCTTAGCCTAGGGGAGCCCTAGCCTAAAGCCTAGGGGTGCCCTAGCCTGAAGGCTAGGGGAGCCCTAGCCTAAAGCCTAGGGGTGCCCTAGCCTGAAGGCTAGGGGAGCCCTAGCCTTAGCCTAGGGGAGCCCTAGCCTAAAGCCTAGGGGTGCCCTAGCCTGAAGGCTAGGGGAGCCCTAGCCTTAGCCTAGGGGAGCCCTAGCCTAAAGCCTAGGGGTGCCCTAGCCTGAAGGCTAGGGGAGCCCTAGCCTTAGCCTAGGGGAGCCCTAGTCTAAAGCCTAGGGGTGCCCTAGCCTGAAGGCTAGGGGAGCCCTAGCCTTAGCCTAGGGGAGCCTAAAGCCTAGGGGTGCCCTAGCCTGAAGTCTAGGGGAGCCGTAGCCTTAGCCTAGGGGAGCCCTAGCCTAAAGCCTAGGGGTGCCCTAGCCTGAAGGCTAGGGGAGCCGTAGCCTTAGCCTAGGGGAGCCCTAGCCTAAAGCCTAGGGGTGCCCTAGCCTGAAGGCTAGGGGAGCCGTAGCCTTAGCCTAGGGGAGCCCTAGCCTAAAGCCTAGGGGTGCCCTAGCCTGAAGGCTAGGGGAGCCGTAGCCTTAGCCTAGGGGAGCCCTAGCCTAAAGCCTAGGGGTGCCCTAGCCTGAAGGCTAGGGGAGCCGTAGCCTTAGCCTAGGGGAGCCCTAGCCTAAAGCCTAGGGGTGCCCTAGCCTGAAGGCTAGGGGAGCCGTAGCCTTAGCCTAGGGGAGCCCTAGCCTAAAGCCTAGGGGTGCCCTAGCCTGAAGGCTAGGGGAGCCGTAGCCTTAGCCTAGGGGAGCCCTAGCCTAAAGCCTAGGGGTGCCCTAGCCTGAAGGCTAGGGGAGCCGTAGCCTTAGCCTAGGGGAGCCCTAGCCTAAAGCCTAGGGGTGCCCTAGCCTAAAGGCTAGGGGAGCCCTAGCCTTAGCCTAGGGGAGCCCTAGCCTAAAGCCTAGGGGTGCCCTAGCCCGAAGGCTAGGGGAGCCCTAGCCTTAGCCTAGGGGAGCCCTAGCCTAAAGCCTAGGGGTGCCCTAGCCCGAAGGCTAGGGGAGCCCTAGCCTTAGCCTAGGGGAGCCCTAGCCTAAAGCCTAGGGGTGCCCTAGCCCGAAGGCTAGGGGAGCCCTAGCCTTAGCCTAGGGGAGCCCTAGCCTAAAGCCTAGGGGTGCCCTAGCCCGAAGGCTAGGGGAGCCCTAGCCTTAGCCTAGGGGAGCCCTAGCCTAAAGCCTAGGGGTGCCCTAGCCCGAAGGCTAGGGGAGCCCTAGCCTTAGCCTAGGGGAGCCCTAGCCTAAAGCCTAGGGGTGCCCTAGCCCGAAGGCTAGGGGAGCCCTAGCCTTAGCCTAGGGGAGCCCTAGCCTAAAGCCTAGGGGTGCCCTAGCCCGAAGGCTAGGGGAGCCCTAGCCTTAGCCTAGGGGAGCCCTAGCCTAAAGCCTAGGGGTGCCCTAGCCCGAAGGCTAGGGGAGCCCTAGCCTTAGCCTAGGGGAGCCCTAGCCTAAAGCCTAGGGGTGCCCTAGCCCGAAGGCTAGGGGAGCCCTAGCCTTAGCCTAGGGGAGCCCTAGCCTAAAGCCTAGAGGTGCCCTAGCCCGAAGGCTAGGGGAGCCCTAGCCTTAGCCTAGGGGAGCCCTAGCCTAAAGCCTAGGGGAGCCCTAGCCCGAAGGCTAGGGGAGCCCTAGCCTTAGCCTAGGGGAGCCCTAGCCTAAAGCCTAGGGGTGCCCTAGCCCGAAGGCTAGGGGAGCCCTAGCCTTAGCCTAGGGGAGCCCTAGCCTAAAGCCTAGGGGTGCCCAAGCCTGAAGCCTAGGGGTGCCCTAGCCTGAAGGCTAGGGGAGCCGTAGCCTTAGCCTAGGGGAGCCCTAGCCTGAAGCCTAGGGGTGCCCTAGCCTGAAGGCTAGGGGAGCCGTAGCCTTAGCCTAGGGGAGCCCTAGCCTGAAGCCTAGGGGTGCCCTAGCCTGAAGGCTAGGGGAGCCGTAGCCTTAGCCTAGGGGAGCCCTAGCCTGAAGCCTAGGGGTGCCCTAGCCTGAAGGCTAGGGGAGCCGTAGCCTTAGCCTAGGGGAGCCCTAGCCTGAAGCCTAGGGGTGCCCTAGCCTGAAGGCTAGGGGAGCCGTAGCCTTAGCCTAGGGGAGCCCTAGCCTGAAGCCTAGGGGTGCCCTAGCCTGAAGGCTAGGGGAGCCGTAGCCTTAGCCTAGGGGAGCCCTAGCCTGAAGCCTAGGGGTGCCCTAGCCTGAAGGCTAGGGGAGCCGTAGCCTTAGCCTAGGGGAGCCCTAGCCTGAACGCTAGGGGAGCCGTAGCCTTAGCCTAGGGGAGCCGTAGCCTAAAGCCTAGGGGTGCCGTAGCCTGAAGGCTAGGGGAGCCGTAGCCTTAGCCTAGGGGAGCCGTAGCCTAAAGCCTAGGGGTGCCGTAGCCTGAAGGCTAGGGGAGCCGTAGCCTTAGCCTAGGGGAGCCGTAGCCTAAAGCCTAGGGGTGCCGTAGCCTGAAGGCTAGGGGAGCCGTAGCCTTAGCCTAGGGGAGCCGTAGCCTAAAGCCTAGGGGTGCCCTAGCCTGAAGGCTAGGGGAGCCGTAGCCTTAGCCTAGGGGAGCCGTAGCCTAAAGCCTAGGGGTGCCCTAGCCTGAAGGCTAGGGGAGCCGTAGCCTTAGCCTAGGGGAGCCGTAGCCTAAAGCCTAGGGGTGCCCTAGCCTGAAGGCTAGGGGAGCCGTAGCCTTAGCCTAGGGGAGCCGTAGCCTACAGCCTAGGGGTGCCCTAGCCTGAAGGCTAGGGGAGCCGTAGCCTTAGCCTAGGGGAGCCCTAGCCTGAAGCCTAGGGGTGCCCTAGCCTGAAGGCTAGGGGAGCCGTAGCCTTAGCCTAGGGGAGCCCTAGCCTGAAGCCTAGGGGTGCCCTAGCCTGAAGGCTAGGGGAGCCGTAGCCTTAGCCTAGGGGAGCCCTAGCCTGAAGCCTAGGGGTGCCCTAGCCTGAAGGCTAGGGGAGCCGTAGCCTTAGCCTAGGGGAGCCCTAGCCTGAAGCCTAGGGGTGCCCTAGCCTGAAGGCTAGGGGAGCCGTAGCCTTAGCCTAGGGAGCCCTAGCCTGAAGCCTAGGGGTGCCCTAGCCTGAAGGCTAGGGGAGCCGTAGCCTTAGCCTAGGGGAGCCCTAGCCTGAAGCCTAGGGGTGCCCTAGCCTGAAGGCTAGGGGAGCCGTAGCCTTAGCCTAGGGGAGCCCTAGCCTGAAGCCTAGGGGTGCCCTAGCCTGAAGGCTAGGGGAGCCGTAGCCTTAGCCTAGGGGAGCCCTAGCCTGAAGCCTAGGGGTGCCCTAGCCTGAAGGCTAGGGGAGCCGTAGCCTTAGCCTAGGGGAGCCCTAGCCTGAAGCCTAGGGGTGCCCTAGCCTGAAGGCTAGGGGAGCCGTAGCCTTAGCCTAGGGGAGCCCTAGCCTGAAGCCTAGGGGTGCCCTAGCCTGAAGGCTAGGGGAGCCGTAGCCTTAGCCTAGGGGAGCCCTAGCCTGAAGCCTAGGGGTGCCCTAGCCTGAAGGCTAGGGGAGCCGTAGCCTTAGCCTAGGGGAGCCCTAGCCTGAAGCCTAGGGGTGCCCTAGCCTGAAGGCTAGGGGAGCCGTAGCCTTAGCCTAGGGGAGCCCTAGCCTGAAGCCTAGGGGTGCCCTAGCCTGAAGGCTAGGGGAGCCGTAGCCTTAGCCTAGGGGAGCCCTAGCCTGAAGCCTAGGGGTGCCCTAGCCTGAAGGCTAGGGGAGCCGTAGCCTTAGCCTAGGGGAGCCCTAGCCTGAAGCCTAGGGGTGCCCTAGCCTGAAGGCTAGGGGAGCCGTAGCCTTAGCCTAGGGAGCCCTAGCCTGAAGCCTAGGGGTGCCCTAGCCTGAAGGCTAGGGGAGCCGTAGCCTTAGCCTAGGGGAGCCCTAGCCTGAAGCCTAGGGGTGCCCTAGCCTGAAGGCTAGGGGAGCCCTAGCCTTAGCCTAGGGGAGCCCTAGCCTGAAGCCTAGGGGTGCCCTAGCCTGAAGGCTAGGGGAGCCCTAGCCTTAGCCTAGGGGAGCCCTAGCCTGAAGCCTAGGGGTGCCCTAGCCTGAAGGCTAGGGGAGCCCTAGCCTTAGCCTAGGGGAGCCCTAGCCTGAAGCCTAGGGGTGCCCTAGCCTGAAGGCTAGGGGAGCCCTAGCCTTAGCCTAGGGGAGCCCTAGCCTGAAGCCTAGGGGTGCCCTAGCCTGAAGGCTAGGGGAGCCCTAGCCTTAGCCTAGGGGAGCCCTAGCCTGAAGCCTAGGGGTGCCCTAGCCTGAAGGCTAGGGGAGCCCTAGCCTTAGCCTAGGGGAGCCCTAGCCTGAAGCCTAGGGGTGCCCTAGCCTGAAGGCTAGGGGAGCCCTAGCCTTAGCCTAGGGGAGCCCTAGCCTGAAGCCTAGGGGTGCCCTAGCCTGAAGGCTAGGGGAGCCCTAGCCTTAGCCTAGGGGAGCCCTAGCCTGAAGCCTAGGGGTGCCCTAGCCTGAAGGCTAGGGGAGCCCTAGCCTTAGCCTAGGGGAGCCCTAGCCTGAAGCCTAGGGGTGCCCTAGCCTGAAGGCTAGGGGAGCCCTAGCCTTAGCCTAGGGGAGCCCTAGCCTGAAGCCCAGGGGTGCCCTAGCCTGAAGGCTAGGGGAGCCCTAGCCTTAGCCTAGGGGAGCCCTAGCCTGAAGCCCAGGGGTGCCCTAGCCTGAAGGCTAGGGGAGCCCTAGCCTTAGCCTAGGGGAGCCCTAGCCTGAAGCCCAGGGGTGCCCTAGCCTGAAGGCTAGGGGAGCCCTAGCCTTAGCCTAGGGGAGCCCTAGCCTGAAGCCCAGGGGTGCCCTAGCCTGAAGGCTAGGGGAGCCCTAGCCTTAGCCTAGGGGAGCCCTAGCCTGAAGCCCAGGGGTGCCCTAGCCTGAAGGCTAGGGGAGCCCTAGCCTTAGCCTAGGGGAGCCCTAGCCTGAAGCCCAGGGGTGCCCTAGCCTGAAGGCTAGGGGAGCCCTAGCCTTAGCCTAGGGGAGCCCTAGCCTCAAGCCCAGGGGTGCCCTAGCCTGAAGGCTAGGGGAGCCCTAGCCTTAGCCTAGGGGAGCCCTAGCCTGAAGCCCAGGGTGCCCTAGCCTGAAGGCTAGGGGAGCCCTAGCCTTAGCCTAGGG